>NC_056736.1:390601851-390663021 GCF_019279795.1 Protopterus annectens
TCTGAATTGAAAGAAATGCAGGATCTGTTGCATGCAACTTAACAGGTGGGCAAACACACCTTACAATGCGAGTTTGATTCTATGGAGGCTTCCTGCAGAGCAGCTGTCACTGGTTCTGTTGTACGTAGACATGCTTGGTTAAAGGAACAAACTCTGCCTTATGTTAAAGCAAAGCTTCTAGATGCTCCCTTACAGCAGGATGTTCTTTTTGGAGTTAAAGCAGAAGTAGTCTTAAAGAAAATGGAGGATAAGGCAAAATCTATGCAGACAGTCAAAGATTTTGTACAGGTACAGCCCCCTCGCTTCAGCAGAAATTGGCCAACAAAAAATTGGTCCTTTCCAGCTACTGACAGACCACAGAGGGGTAAATACAGACGTCCAAGAGGCAGAGGACAACCACAAGCCCAGTACAAACATCGACAGTGGGGCACTGCAACACAGAAGGGAGGAGAAGACAGGTCCAAACCTACCGGAAGGCAAACTCAATGACTTGCACCTCATCTGGCCAAGCAACACTGGCAACCCCCTTGGGAGTTAAACTCGCACTTTTTTCAGACAACTGGCACATTGTCACAAAGGACAAATGGGTCCTAGACATAATTTCACGAGGATACAGATTCCATTTCCACACCTTGCCAATGAAAAGAGGAATGCCAAACCTGCCACAAAATCAATGGGCAGAGGCACAAAAACAAATTACAGCCCTCATGGACATGAGAGCCATTCAACTGGTACCTACTCAAGAGCAAGGCCAAGGATTTTACTCAAGACTCTTTCTAGTTCCCAGAAAGGACAATGCCTGGAGACCATTTCTGGACCTTTCAATTCTAAACACCTTCTTACAAGTACCCAAATTCAAGATGCTAACACTACAGCAGCTTCTTCCCATGTTGGGCAAGAAAGCATGGCTGGTAACGCTAGACCTCAAGGAGGCATACCTGCATGTCCCTATCAAAGTTGCAGAAGATACCTCCGTTTCATTGCAGGTTCAACCCATTACCAATTCTCTGCACTGCCTTTTGGCTTATCTACTGCACCCAGGGTCTTCACAAAATGCCTGGCACCATTAATTGCATACTGTAGACAGAGGAATTCAAATATACCCATACCTGGACGACTGCCTCATCCAAGCAGAAAGCAAGGACATACTCTTACGACATCTGGCTTTTGTAAAACATCTTCTAAGTTGCCTGGGGTACACAGTAAATGAAAAGAAATCAAAACTAGTACCCTCACAAAATATGACATTACTGGGTGCCAGCTTGACTACAACGGCCCAGAAGGCTTATCTGACGCCAGACAAATAACTACAACTGACTCAATATTTCAAAACAATGGCAACAAAGACCCAACTACCTGCAAGAAAAATTCTGCAGGCCTTGGGCTTCATGGCATCTTACATACTACTAATACCATTTGCAAAGCTGCATATGAGGAAATTACAGTGGTACTTAAAAAGCGTATGGTCTCAACACAGCCGCAGCTTGGACACAATAATATCTCTCATTCCCTGCCTACAACAGGAGTTTCTATGGTGGTCACAGGCATGTCACCTCAACAAGGGTCAGCCTTTCACCTTGCCCTCAGCCAGGCAAACTATGACAACAGATGCATCGGACTACGCCTGGGGGGCACACATGGCAGGACAGTGCGTTCAAGGCGTATGGACTGCAGATCAAAGGAATCTGCACATCAATCAAAAAGAGGTGCTAGCTGTACAGAATGCTCTGACAGCCTTCAAGAATCTATTACATCCAGGACAACTTACAATAAGGACGGACAACACCACAGTAATGTTGTACATAAGGGGGTACACACTCCTACCTTCTATGCAGGCAAGCAATGACCTTCTGGAACACAGCTCTGGCTTACCAAGTTCAGTTACAAGCTCAATTCCTGCCAGGAAAAAAACACATTGGCAGGCGACCCCAGCAGAAACATCATGGATCCCCACGAGTGGAAACTGGATCCACAAGTATTTGCAATGATAGCTCAAAAATGGGGCCTTCCAGACATAGACCTGTTTGCCAGTCCTCAAAACTGTCAACTAACAAAATTTTGTACAAGGACAGTGCACCACCAAGCTTGGAAAGTGGACGCACTCTCATTCAGTTGGAAAAACCTGACGGTATATGTCTTTCCTCCATTGCCTCTCCTCACAAAGGTGCTTTTGAAAGTCAGAAAGGAGAGACCACGACTGATACTCATAGCCCCAGACTGGCCGCGCCAGCACTGGTGCCCACTTTTGAGGAATATGGCCCAGGGCCCACCTTGGATTTTACCACAAATTGCCCATTTGCTCACACAGCAAAACAATCAGATTCTTCAAAGCCAGCTCAAAACCTTAAATCTGGTTGCATGGCAAATCACCTAAGCATCCAGCCAGCTCCTCTTTCCCAAGCAGTTATGGATGTTATTCTGGAAGCTAGGAGGCCCAGCACCAGGAAGGCCTATTCGGACAAATGGAAAAGGTTTTGTGCCTGGAACCAAGCTAAAGGCCAGGACACACTTCAGCCTCGCATGCCTCAGATTCTACAGTACTTAACTGAGATGTTGCACAAAAGACTTTCTTTTTCTTCTATTAAAATCCATGCATCAGCTATTTCAGCCCACTACAACACGGATCCACCCTTATTTTCGCATCCACTTCTAAGACAGTTTCTCAGAGGGGCAAAAAACATTAGACCCCCCCCCCCCCCCCCAGGAGAGCACCTACACCAACACGGGACCTCAATTTTGTTCTGGAAAAATATGCTACCTCCCTTTGAACCAGCTTTCTCTGCAGATCTACAGTTTCTATCATGGAAGACTGCCCTGCTGCTAGCAATAACTTCAGCCAGAAGAGTCTCAGAGCTACAGGCACTAATGGCAGTGGAACCTTTCCTCATTTTCCATCAAGACAGTTTCTCTACGGACTAATCCTTCCTTCATGCCAAGTGTGATGACTGCAGCAGGGTAACACGATGAACATAGTACAGTTTTGTACCTACCATAAATGTAGATGTTGGAGTGTACACCCTGCTGCAGTCCAGATTACCCTCCCTCCATCCCCTCTGAACTAACTGGCTAAAATCTCTACAATGCCTTCCTGATGTATTTGCTTATAGCTGGAGGGATTGTGTTTTTGCAAAATTTACTCAATTTGGTACCAATTACTGACCACCTTTTTGGGGGCACGTGACATCTGGGGCAAGAAAAACTGAAGAGAATGGCGTCTGTTGCAATATATATACCCCTGGCGCACTGACGTCAGGGAAGAAGCGACAACCAACGCCGGACCAAGACTTTGGAATTCCGGCCGACTGCGGGACCGCCTGACGACAGGATAACCCAAGTGTGATGACTGCAGCAGGGTGTAAACTCTAACATCTACATTTATGGTAGGTATAAAACTGTACTTTCGCAAGTGCCGGTCGGCTGACACCTGAGATTTTCAATAAAGCTAAGTACCCCATTGGGGAACCTTTTCATGCCTCAGTCCGATGTCAGAAAAAGTTAACAATTGTATTTCTTGTGGGAAGCAACTGCCTCATAAGGACTTCCATTCCTATTGTATTCCTTGCCTAGGCCCAGACCACGATGTCACAGGTTGTCTGTTTTGCGCTAGGTTTAATAAACGAACTGTCAAACACCGTTTTGACTTCGCACGGCATTACTTTGGTAGGATATTTAATTATATCATGCCGTCGAAGCAGCTGACGACCGGCATACATAAAAAACCGCAAGGATAAGGACAGGCAGCCTAGGAACAAGCCAGACTCAGAGGCCTCTGCTGGGCCTTTCGCTGGTTCTCCAGTTTTCAGTGAGGTGCCTACGCACCCCTTGACTATCGCAGAACTGGAACCCCAGACAGCTGTGGATTCTCAAGCGGAGTCTACCAGGCCAACGCAGCCATCTTCATTAGGCCCTTCCGACACCGGAGCAGAAGTAGACGCCAGTGCAGTGGAAACCCCTTCGGTTGCAGAAGGTGTCTTCAGACAGACTACACTCACCATTAAATCTTATGCTAAGCTGAAAACTCCTTTAAAACCAAAGAAGACTGTACATCAGTCTACAGTTCAAGGCCCCATGCCCAAGAAACAGATGCTTAAGATGGCTGAAGATTTGATTACCCTAATCAGAGGTTCCCACCCCCCTTCTGATAAGACAAAGACAAGAGGAGGATTATGCTTCTGACCAGGTTTCAATTTCCTCAGATTCTTCTGAGGAACAGGATTACACTTCTCCACCTTATGAAGACTCTGATGCTGAAGACTCTCTTCCCCTCAGCATCTCCCCCTGAAGACTACTCCTTTGGGGAAACTTTACATAACATGAGGGAACATTTCCATTGGGAAGGCCAGGACTACTCTGATTCTAAGAAAAGGCTCCGAGAGTTCCTTTTACTACCCCAGCACAGACCTCTTTATTTCACAGGGTCCTAAGGGAGCTAAAGCTTGTATGGCTAAAAATCCTGTGCCCTCTGAAAGGGATTCCAGAGCCCTAGATAGATGGGGGAAGAAAATATACACCTCAGCAACTCTGACTATGAGAGCATTAAATTCAGTTTCACATGCTGAAATATCAGCAATTCCTAATGTCTCAATTAAAACAAAAAATGAGCACACATTCAGAACAGTCTGAATTCAAGGAAATGCAGGATCTGTTGCATGCAGTTGAACAGGTGGGCAAACATACTTTACAATGTGGATTTGATTCTTTGGAAGCTTCCTGTAGAGCAGCTTTTACTGTCTCTGTCATACATAGACATGCTTGGTTAAAAGAACAAACCCTTCCTGATCATGTTAAAGCAAAATTATTGGATGCACCTTTACAGCAGGATGTATTTGGTGTCAAAGCAGAAGAGGTTTTAAAGAAAATGAAGGATAAGGCAAAGTCTATGCAGACGGTCAAGGATTTTTTGCAGGTACAACCCCCTCGTTTCAGCAGAAATTGGCCAACGAAAAACTGGTCCTTTCCAGCTTCTGACAGATCACAGAGTCTCAAATAGACGCCCAAGGGGCAGAGGTTATTCACAAGGCCCTTACCTCGCCAATGGTGTACTGCTACCCAGAAAGGAGGAGAAGACAGGCCCCAGGCTAGCAGAAGACAAACACAATGACTCCATCCTCGGCTACCAAGCAAATCTCTCCTGGCAGCTCCCTTGGGAGGAAAATTAGCATTTTTTTGAAGATAACTGGCACATCATCACAAAAGACAAATGGGTTCTAGACATTGTCTCTCAAGGATACAGATTCCACTTTCATACCTTACCAAGGATAAAAGGAATGCCAAACTTGCCACCAAATCAATGGGCAGAGGCACAAAAACAAATTACAGATCTCATGGACATGAGCCATTCATCAGGTACCTACACAGGATGAAGGACAAGGATTTTACTCGAGACTCTTTCTAGACCCAAGAAAGGACACTACATGGAGACCTATTCTGGAGTTTTCAATTCTGAACACCTATCTGCAAGTACCAAACTTCAAGATGCTAACACTACAGCAGCTTCTTCCCATGCTGGGCAAGAATGCTTGGCTAGTAACGTTGGACCTCAAGGAGGCATACCTGCATGTCCCTATCGGATAAAATTGCAGAAGATACCTCCGCTTCATTGTAGGTTCAGCGCATTATCAATTGTCTGCACTGCCCTTTGGCTTATCTACTGCGCCCAGGGTCTTCACAAAATGCCTGGCACCAGTAATTGCATACTGCAGACAGAGGAATTCAAATATACCCATTCCTGGGCGACTGCCTTATTCAAGCAGAAAGCAAGGACATTCTATTAAAGCATCTGGCATTTGTCAAACACCTTCTAAGTTGCCTAGGGTACACAGTAAATGAAAAGAAATCAAAACTAGTGCCCTCACAAAACATAATATTCCTGGGTGCCAGCTTGAATACAACGGCCCAGATGGCTTATCTCACACCAGACAAAAAACAGCTGACTCAATATTTCAAAATAATGGCAACAAAGACCCAACTCCCTGCAAGAAAAATTCTGCAGGTCTTCGGATTTATGGCATCTTGCATACTACTAATACCATTTGCAAAACTGCATATAAGGAAATTACAATGGTACCTGAAAAGCGTATGGACTCAGCACAGCCACAGTTTGGAAACAATGATACCACTCATTCCCTGCCTTCAACAAGAGTTTCTATGGTGGGCACAGGCATGTCACCTCAACAAGGGTCAGCCTCTCACCTTACCTACAGCCAGGCAAACTGACAACAGATGCATTGGACTATGCTTGGGGAGCACACATGGCAGGACAGTGCATTCAGGGCAAATGGACTACAGATCAGAGGCATCTGCATATCTATCAAAAAAAAAATGCTAGCAGTACAGAATGCCCTAACAGCTTTCAAGAACCTCTTGCACCCAGGACAACTAATAAAAAAGACTGACAATACCACAGTAATGTGGTACATAAACAAGCAAGGGGGCACACATTCCTACTCTCTATGCAGGCAAACAATGTCCTTGTGGAACACTGCACTGTTTTACCAGGTTTAATTACAAGCACAATTCCTGCCAGGAAAGAAAAACACATGGGCAGATGACCTAAGCAGAAACATCATGGATCCACACGAGTGGAAACTAGATGCACAAGTATTTGCAGTGATTGCTCAAAAATGGGGATGCCCAGACATGGATCTTTTTGCAAGCCCCCAAATCTGCCAACTTCAAAAATTTTGCACAAGGACATTCCATCCACAAGCTTGGAAAGTGGACGCCCTCTCATTCAGTTGGATAACATTAACAGTGTATGCCTTTGCTCCACTGCCTCTTCTAGCACAGGTAATGCTGAAAGTCAGATTAGAGAGGCCACAAATGATGCTCATTGCACCAGACTGGCCACGCCAGCATTGGTATCCAATTTTAAGGAACATGGCCCACGGGCCACCATGGATTTTACCACAAACTTCTCACCTGCTCACCCAGCGTGACAATCGGATTCTACACAGCCAGCTCAAGACTTTAAACCTGGCTGCATGGCAAATTACCTAAACAACCAGCCAACACCTCTATCCAAAGCAGTTATGGATGTCATTCTGGAGGCCAGGAGGCCCAGCACCAGGAAAACCTATTCAGACAAATGGAGAAGATTTTGCGCCTGGAACCAGGCTAAAGGCCAAAATCCCCTTGATCCAAACATTCCTCAGATTCTACAATATTTAACTGAGATGTTGCACAAAGGTCTTTCCTTTTCATCTATTAAGATCCACGCCTCAGCAATTTCAGCTCATTGCAACACGGATCCTCCTTTATTCTCACATCTACTCCTAAGACAGTACCTCAGAGGGGCTAAGAACATAAGACCGCCAAGGAGAGCACCAACAACTATTTGGGATCTCAACTTTGTCCTGGAAAAGCTTACACTGCCGCCCTTTGAACCAGCTTTTTCAGCTAATTTAAAATTTCTTTCAGGAAACCTGCCCTGCTACTTGCAATAACATCAGCTAGAAGAGTCTCAGAGCTACAGGCACTAATGGCAGTGGAGCCTTTCCTCATTTTTCATCAAGACAGAGTCTCTCTACGAACTAACCCTTCCTTTATGCCAAAGGTGGTATCCAGTGTGGCCCTAAAGCAAACCATTAATTTGCCCACCTTTATCCCAAATCCCCAGAACAAAGGAGAAAGACTCCTGCACTCTTTGGACATTCACAGGCAATTACGTTATTACTTGGATTAAACTAAGGCTTTCAGAAATTCTGACCAGCTCTTTGTAGCCTATGCTACAGGATCACAAGGAAAAGCTATCTCAAAACAGACCATTTCTAACTGGATAGGGCATTGCATATATTTCTGCTACACGCATCATGGGAAACCGGTACCTGCTAACATTAGGTCCCACTCCACTAGGGCTACAGCTACATCAGCAGCCTTTCTCAGGGGAGTGCCAACCAAGGATATTCTGGAAGCTGCAACTTGGGAGTTCACTGCACACCTTCACCAAACACCATCACTTACCTCTATATTCTAAGACTAGAGCTGGTTTTGCCACTGCAGTTTTGCAAGGCCTACTAGCTCCTTCTAACCCTGTTTAACTCCACCTCCCATCCTTAGTTTTGGGATTCAACCCAAGTGTGATGACTGCAGCAGGGTAACACGATGAACATAGTACAGTTTTGTACCTACCATAAATGTAGATGTTAGTGTTCACCCTGCTGCAGTCCAGGTTACCCTCCCACCATCCCCTCTGAACTAGCTGAACTTCTCTATACCACTCTATCCTATTCAACCTCTGTGGTGTGTGTGTGTATATATAGATATAGATATAGATACATATATATTTATATATATATTTTTTGCCTACCTATTGGGGACATCTGACATCTGGGGCAAGAAAAACTGAAGAAAATGGCGCCGGATGCCTCTTCTATACCCCTGGTGCACGATATATATATATATATATATATATATATATATATATATATATATATAATATATATATAATATATATATATAATATTATATATATATATATATATATTTTTTTTTGCCTACCTATTGGGGGCATCTGACATCTGGGGCAAGAAAAAAAAACTGAAGAAAATGGCGTCTGATGCCTCTTATATACCCCTGGTGCTCTGACGTCAGGGAAGAAGACAGCAACAGACGCCGGACCAAGAGTTTGGAATTCAGGCCGACTGTGGGACCGCCTGACGGCAGGATAACCCAAGTGTGATGACTGCAGCAGGGAACACTCTAACATCTACATTTATGGTAGGTACAAAACTGTACTTTAGGACTAAAATGCATGTTAATTGCATTTAGTGAACGCAGTTATAGGAGAGAGTTTGATTCTGTATAATTGTATATGACTCAAATGAAAACTTGGAAAATGTTTTGGCATTAAGTCATAGAAAGTGTGAGGTGCAACCCCCCCCCCCCCCCCCAGAAATGCAGTAAATTGAATGTTGTATTAAAAATTTATTTCTGATAAACTAACAAGCTCCTAAATAAGGGCACATAGTAAGTGCTTAAGTGTCAAATGTAGTACCCCTTCTGTACTTTTTCAGGTCTGGTGTTCTCTCAAAATCTAAAATTAAAAGCTGACCACATGGAGTCTGTGTCCATCTTGACATCTTGAATACCATAAAGTTGGACCTTTGGCGGGCTGTTTAAAGCTAAAAGTAGTGGATAGCGGACTGCTCAATTGAGAGAGTGTGGTATGTATACCCTTAAAAAGCATACATGAAATCTGGATGAAAGAATAAGTGGAGTTTACATGTGCATGTAACAAGAAACTTAACTAACCACGAAAGATCACATGACACCAGTTGACAGCATTACAGCATTAGCAACTCTATTAAAGATGCAGTTAGCGGTTTCCTACGCATCTATGCGATATTCCCTTTGCTTTAAAAAAAAAAAAAAACTTAGCCCTACTGTGGAATCAAAAGAAAAATCAAAAAGTATTTTTGTTCAGTGTCACAGTACCTATTATTTTTATTTTTAATCTAGCTTCCACTTCTTGAATATGTTTTGTCTTTTATCACAGCTTGTAGATCTGCAGTTAAGTCAAAAATAGTCAGTTTTCAGGTGAAGTCAAATTGTGCTTAGAAACAATGTGATTGGTGATTCTCTGGGCTGGGTACCATAGATGATTCATTTTAGTCTTCACATATAGATTAATATCTATGGCATTTTTTTTTGCTTAATCAAATGTTTCCTCCTCTCTTGTATACTTGCACATCAGGGACTTAAATTGGGTGTGAGCTAGGCTATTTAGGAGGCGTTAGAATTCTTGGAACATTGGTGGAAAGTTTGTGGATGAATCTGTGTTGGTCTCCTTTTTCCCCTTTTTTTTTACATGGGATTGCTGTGTCAGTGTCACATCAGCAGTGACCAAATCATCTAGAGTCAGTGTTCACACTGCTGATTGGCTAGAATTTTGCAACATTTGTGTTGCTTTTAGTCAACATTTATCCTTAATCTTATAACACAGGATTTTGGATGATGTGTAAATAGTAGGCATTTTTTTTTCATGCAGTAGTTGAACAACACTGTTAACTTGTTGGGTACTAGCTGTGAGGAGGAGGTAGGTAATTTAGACTTAACTGTAGATGGGTAGATGTCTTATACTGGTAAGGGATTTACAGACTTGTCGTGGCATGTTTCTAAATGCTAGAGTTGGCAAATAGTCCAAGGTAACAATTTTCATAGCTTTCTGATGCGATTTTATTTGGACCATTCATTCAACTTGCCCATTTATCTGCAGACATCTAGGATTTGAGGTGATGTGCTTGAATTCTCATTGATTTTCAAAACTGTGAACTTTTTGACTCGTAAACCATGGAATTCCTAGATTTTACTGCATCAGTTGTTTTACATAATTGCAGAGCATCTGGAAATTTCAAGACTTAGTCCGCACACAAGGTAACTTGTATCTTTATATAAAAATCCAGCACCCTCTTATCAGGAGTAAATTCAGAATGTCATGTGCTATTGCTTTATTTTAATTCTTAAAAATATCTTTACACAATTCATTACAATGTTCATTTTGTTTAAGTCTTAAACCCGTAACAAACATTTTCCATTTTTTGCATTTACATGACTAGTGCAGTTTACTTAACATTGCTAGATATAGGTGAGGAGGAATTGACTGCCACGTTTTAATAAAAGGAAGCTCATGTTTATATGGAAAGAAAACACAGGATTGTAAGTGGGTCGCCAGTCATAACAGACTTCTGTGTTCGAGACATAGATTGCCAAGAAATTCACCTAGAGTAAAGCTCGAAGGGTAAATCTTGGTATCTGTGTCAAGAACACCCAATAAAGGGTTATGGTTGGAGATCCAATCATAATTCTTTGTAGTGCATAGAGCTTTATCTGCTCCATGTACTTATGATTGTAGAAGAGGTGTTGGCTTTTAAAGTCTTAAAGTAACTGGCAACCATTGTTTAAAAGTTTAAGACATTCTGTTATACTGCAACAATTAAGGAATCAATGGCATGGATAGCAGGCAAAAAACAGATCTTTTTTTTTTATTCTGTCACTGTCATTTGCTGGTCAATATTAGCTGATTTAACTGCCTAGCGCAATACCTGATCTTAACAATTGAAACAGGGGGTGCCCAAGTTGTTAAGCTTTGGTTTCACTCTCTAAAATGGTTAAGGTATTTGTCTTTTTCCAGATTGTGTCTAAAGGAGATACTGCCAGCCCAGCTATCTGGAGTTTTGTAAATAATTGTCATTTGTAAATATTAACATGATTTTTATAGAAGTGTAACAAAAAAGAGATACTGCCAGCACAACTGTCTGGAATTTTGTAAGTGGTTGTGTCATTTGAGTTTTAACATGATTCATATGCCTCTGTTACAAATGTATTAGAACTGTATGTTGTCTGTATATCAAACTGCTGGTACAGAAGTGTGTGTTTGAAAGGCTTTGTAAAGTACTGGGTACCTACTGGAAAAGAACAGAAATGTGTATATACACTATTGTAACTGTAAATGTATATATTTTGACAGTGGAAACTGGAACATAGGTTAATTTGCGAAACTTCAGAAAAATTGTTGAAATTAAATTATTTTATAATGGTGCCATAAAAGATGGTTTCAATGCAGCAAGGAAACATGCCGTCTAAAATTAGGGAGCCTTCTGCATTGTCTTATAAATGTGTTCTTGTTTCAAGTCTTCCAGCAGCTGTAAAGATCTGAGGGCTATTTATTTTTCAGAAGAAGGTGCTAAAGGTTGGCACTTTCTAGCAATGGGGGTTTAGCTTGGGAACTAAAGTCAGATGAGAAGTGATGTCATCCTGCAAGCTAACCCAGCAGTGATATTTGGGATATTAATTTAAGCAGTTTCCGAGAGAGAGAGAATTTTTTATTTTCTCTTTGACCTGACAAGACTGTCCACTCACCACGTCTGCCTGCTTGTTGCTCTGTAAGTAAGATAACTAGGATTTATTAATTCTCTTAGATTCAGACAGGAATATAATGAAGTATAGCTTAGATGTTTTCTTTGTGATACTGTCCTGTAATGTTTCAAGTATTTCCTGTGATTTTTAACGTAGTTTGTGTATGGAGCTAACTTTTAACACTGGTTTGGCACATTGGTTACTTGGTTTGGACTTTCTGTACCGGAAAATCTTTAATTTCTGTCAGCTATAAAAGAATTCTGAATAAATTTCAGACTTATTTTTGTGATGATAGCACAATTTGGCAGAGTTTAGTTGTGTGGGGACATGCATGCTACGAGACAAGTTAAGTGCTTATGGTGGTATGTCAGTTTATTCTGGCTGGTGTTCTGTCCTCTGGGTCCTAACTCTGACCTCCACTCAAATCTAGCTGTGACTTAAACAAAAAAGGCCTCACCCTATGGTTAGTGATTCTGACATGACCACTGCTTGGCCTGAAGACCACTAACCTTTTCCCATATCCCCTGTTGTATAGCGTTGCTGGTCACTATGAAAATGGGTTTAGAAAATGAAACTTCTTTATACAGCTGCTAATCAGCCTTAAAAAATGCTTTCGTTTGATGTGGTGTTCTTGGCTATGTTCTGACAGCTAATTCTGGTTGTTTGGCTAGAGATCTTTGTTTCAGAGAATGATGAGGAATCTGTGGCCAGTGCTGATTCAGAGTCTAGTTACTCTGATTCTTTGGAAGGTGAACCTGAGCTTAAGTCCCAAACAAGTGTTTGCTTTTTTTCAGATCATTGCTAGATTTAGTGGTGATTTTACTTGGGAGCAGTCTAGAACTTCCTAAAGGCTAAGCAGGGTATATGACCTTATAGAAGATGAGATTCCAATATCTGTGGCTGTCTCCTCTCTCTTACAGGCTTTGGAAGATATTTATAGAGCTGCATGCCGGACTCCAGAATCTATTGAAGCAGTCCCTAAAAAAAGGTTCAGAGAAAGTCTTGGGTCTCCTCAGGTATAGCACATCTTTCTCATTTGAGTGATGACGCAGATGCAGTCTCCAGAGCAGCCTGCTCATGTAAAAAGTCCTTTGCTTCAAGTAATCCAGTGCCCTGTGATAGAGGGAAATGGTTAGTTCTTCAGGGCAAAAGGATGTTTCTGTCATCTAGCCTTTAGAATGTTATAAATTTCTACACTTAGCCTTGATAATTTTTTATAGTGCTTGTACCTCTTGAGCAAAAGTCTTGCATTTGTGAAATTTTTAATTTTACTCAGGTTTTGAAACATGCTTTGAGAGGTTTGCTTGAATGTACAGCTGCAATCTTGAAGTGCTGCTGCTTCTGTTGTATTAAGATGGAATGCTTGGTTAAGTAATCAGAACTTCTGATTTTTAAAAGCCAAAATTTTGAATGCCATTTAAGTTCTGAGTTTTTCTATCTTCTGTTACACCAATTCTCAAACAATGAGATGATAAAGACAAATTAATGCATAGAGGTATCAAGGATGTTTCACGTATCAAAGGTCTTGCTAAATAATGCCAAGGTGAAGCTCCAACCAATATCCAAACGAAAAACACCATGTAGCCAATATCTTCCAACCTCAAACCACACTTTATTAATATAGAGACATAGAATAGTTAAGCGCTTTCGTCGGTTGACTTCATCAGAACAAAAATAAAAGGTGAACCATACTCTTTTATATATACCAAAACAACTAATTAACCCTAAAAATGCCATCAATTATACAATTAAATCTTAAAAGGGAAATTTTGTACAAATTAAATATTTTAAAATATTTGTATATGTATATAATAAATTAAACCTTGTGGATAAAACTGAGGGATATGTACATGTGAACATGATAAATGTAAAAAGTGGATGATAAAACTACATCTATAACATGGTGTTTGTCATAATTTATAGGCTCTATACTTGAGCTCTGGTTTGATACTGATATGATCATTTAATCCAGGATAAACTGTGGCATTCAGTTCTAATTGCCACTTAACCTCTGCCCTTAAAAGTTTATTGGTCCAGTCCCCACCTCTAACATCCTTTCCTACCACTTCAAGAATACCAAACTGAAATTTATGGTCAGGAAATGTTTGAATATGTTTGGATAATGCATTTTTCTCATCATTCCTATATCCTCCTACGTAACTTTCTTTCTGTTTTTCCTACATAATAGCTTTTACAAAGTTGACACGAAGCTAAATAAACAACTCCTGGAGTGTTGCAAGTCCCTACACTAAGCATCATCTCAATATTATAGGGTCCCAGCAGTAATGTAGGAGTTTTTAATATGTATTTGCAATAGTCACAATTACCACATGTTGTAGTCCCCCTATTATCTTTCCAAACTTTACCATGATTCTCAAATAAACTTTTTAAATTCCTATTAACTTTATAAGTAAAAGAGGGTTGATTGCCAAATACAGACCATATTTCCTGGTTGGACTTGAAAATTGTCCAATTATTCATAATAACATTCCTAACTTGGGAAGATGTTTCACCCTCAGTTAACACCATAGATTTGGTGTAATCAATAATAGTACTACAACCTTCTACTGATGGAATTTCAGTGGTCCCGAGTAAAGGTTTGAACCTCAAACCCCATTCTCTAACCACTTGTTCCTTGATATCCATTACAAATTTCTTAGGGTAACCCCTAGCTGTAAACATATCAACCAGCTTATCTATCTCGGATGTCACCAAATCTATATTTGAACACATTCTTACTCCACGGACCATTTGCCCCTTAACTATGTTCCTCTTAACGTAGTAGGGATTGCAGCTAGTAAAGGCAAGATAATCATTAGAGAAAGTAGCTTTCCTATAAACACAAGACTGGAAACAACCTTTGGCAAAATCCTTTAAGTGTACATCCAAATAATTTATACTAGAGGTCCCACAAGCACCTGTAAATTTAAAATATTCACATCTAGTGTTTAAAAATTCCAAAAAGTTATTGAGAACCATCAAGCTTCCACAAAATAAATAGGTCATCCAAAAACCTAAGATAAATCAACCACTTGTCCCTAAATGGGCTTACAAAAATAAAATTAGTCTCCCATTTATAAAAAACTAAGTTGGCAAAAAGTGGGGCACAGCTGCTACCCATTGCAACACCCGCTATTTGGCGAAAAAATTCACCTTCAAAACTAAAATAATTATTTTTTAAAATTACATCCATTAACACCATAATAAAGTTAATCATGGTGTTATTTAAATTTGTTCTTTCAACCAATGCTTCATGAAAAAACTCTAAACCCTTGTCATGTGGTATAGAAGTAAACAAATCCACTACATCTATAGTGGAAAAACATACTTCTCCACTATAATATTCCTCCTTAATTCTTTTTAAAAAATCCCACAAATCAATTAGTATATGTTCTATGGGCAACAAGCTTTTCCTAACCATACGGTCCACAAACACCCCCAAAGGGTAGGTCACACTGTGTTGTCCAGCAATAATCAACCTGTAAGGAGGGTCACTAATATTTTTATGAGTCTTGGGTATCCCAAAAGCAATGGGAATAATAGGTTTCTCAATCTGTAAAAAATTGTAAGCCTCTTCGTTAATCACCCCTTGAAGTAAAGAATCTTCTAATAATAGCCTAATCTTACTACAAGCTATATTTGATTTCTGGATACACATTCATATTTGTTCTAGTCTTGCAACATACAAAAAATCTTATTGTTGTAATCAGTTTTGTTAACAACAGTCATACCACCACCCTTGTCAGGCTTCATAAACCTTAAGTTTGTTATTCCTAAATTGATTTAAAACAGATTTCTCCATCCTGGTTAAGTTGAAAAACCTAGGTTTATGTTCTTTCGATATCTGATATATTTCTGACAACATATTTTTTCAAAAGTATTTAACAAAGGGTGTAGAGGAGGGTTGAAACAACTCCTCTTCTTTAAACCAAAGCTTGTTTCCTCTGTATGTGTTTCCCTAGTAGAATCTTTAAATAAAAGGCCCAAGTTTAGTTTTCTTACAAAGAGTTTAAACTCAGTTAATGTATCACTAACCCTCACTTTATTAGAAGATACAAATTTTATACCTTTCATAAATAAGTGAAAAACATTTTTGTTAATATCAATACCAGCATAATTGAATATCTTGAAGCCCTTGTATGTACATAGTAACCCATCAAATTCATACCTTATAGAGCTCGAGTCATCAGACTCTAAATCCACCCCACTACCTACAACTAGGGGTAATGGTTCTTCTTCCAACTGGGGGGACCTGTGTAACTGCTTTTCCTCCCCACTGCACCTTGAACTCCTAAAAAAAACTTGGTCCTCTCTCAAACTATTTTTGTGTTGTAGTCTAGCAGACCTTCTTAATGGGGGAAATTCTAAATCATATGTATTAATCCCATCCCCCCTGTCTGTCCCCAGGCACTGGTCTTCTAGGTACTCCGTCATTTACCTGAGAATTTCCAACAATGTCCTCACCATCACAGTATGCCTTAGGCAAAGGGTATGCAATATTGTGTTTGTATTCATATTCATCCCGGAGCAGTTTTTTCTTTTTTCTATCAATATTAATACCCACATCATGTTCCACTTTATCAAACATAATATACCTAAAATTAATTGTTAAAATTTACATCATTCAAAATACAATTGTTAAATTCATCAATGTCTTTTAAAAGTTCATCTATCCTTTTACTGTTGATTTTGATAATAAAGTCCAACAGTTCCTTACCATGCCTGTCGAACATTTCCAACAATTCACACACTTCTGGTTGCCCCTTCTTTAAGCCATTTGGAAATTTAAAAACGCGCAATCCTTTCTGCACTCTTATCAATACATTCCTTGAGATGCGCATTGTCACACTGTAAACCACAAACTTTAAACAGTTTAGACTCAAGTGATACTAACCTAGAGTCCAAGGTGTCTGAAACTTCATCGTTACCATTTTTAAAAAAAACATAGTCCGCCTTTTTCCAATCTCCCAAGCGATCGTAATTTTGATTAAATCCACAGTTTCCACCCCTGTAGTTCCCATTACTCGTTGTTCTAGTTACATCGGTCATTTCTGGATTACGCTGACTCAAATTAAGTCTACTAACAGCACCGTGAGAAGCATCTCTTGCTTCCCATTGTGCAAGTGCATTCTCGCCACCGGAAACAGGAAGTGGAGGGTTTTTCAAACTGACCACTGCTTCCTGAAGTTCGGATACTTTGTTCGTTAGATTCAGAATCGATTGTAACAAGCTTTCATTATTATCCTCACCCCTTTGACCGCATGGAAAGGGAGCAGAGTCAAATTCATCTTCGAAAACAGGCGACAGATCATTAGTATCCATAATGAGGTCAAGGAGGCTACTCCGCACCGTAAAAAAACACAGCTCAACCAAATAGTGCCAAGGTGAAGCTCCAACCAATATCCAAACGAAAAACACCACGTAGCCAATATCCTCCAACCTCAAACCACACTTTATTAATATACAGACATAGAATAGTTAAGCGCTTTCGTCCGTTGACTTCATCAGAACAAAAATAAAAGGTGAGCCATACTCTTACATATACCAAAACTACTAATTAACCCTAAAAATTCCATCAATTATACAATTAAATCTTAAAAGGGGAATTTTATACAAACAGTATCAAACCAGAGCTCAAGTATCGAGCCTATAAATTATGACAAACACCATGTTATAGATGTTGTTTTATCATCCACTTTTTACATTTATCATGTTCACATGTACATATCCCTCAGTTTTATCCACGAGGTTTAATTTATTATATACATATACAAATATTTTAAAATATTTCATTTGTATAAAATTTCCCTTTTAAGATTTAATTGTATAATTGATGGAATTTTTAGGGTTTATTAGTAGTTTTGGTATATATGAGTATGGTTCACCTTTTATTTTTGTTCTGATTTAAGTCAACTGACAAAAGCGCTTAACTATTCTATGTCTGTATATTAAAGTGTGGTTTGAGGTTGGAGGATATTGGCTACATGGTGTTTTTCGTTTGGATCTTGCTAAATAATCCTTCAAGAGGTAGTACAAACAAAAAATATCAACTCAACAAAATTCAGGGATCCAAAAGGAAATAGCAGAAGGATAATTCTTCGATACTAAACAAGAGTCTTTTTTTTCTGAAAAAAAAGATCAATCCCCTGCAAAGGAATGACTATACAGAGTCACTGAACACCCCTACCCTGACACACTTCCTTCTTTTCTTCCTTCAGGCTCTCTCAGCTCTGCAGCCTGGCCGCAAATAGTGTCAGACAAATGTTTTCTGAGAGAAATTCTGAAAGGATACTATTGACAGTGAGTAGAAAATCCTCTCCCATTCTGGAGAATTCTCCCACACTCACCAGACTAGACAGGGCTGTTTTTCTCCAGTGCTCCATCACATGGTCGAAGTAAGTGTCATAGAATCAGTGCCTGTGATACAGAGGCAAAGGATTTTACTCCAGAATCTTGTTGGTAACAAAAAAGAAGTGCTCCTGGAGACCCATCTTTGATTTGTCCTTTCTAAACAACTTTGTAAAAAATTCAAAATGCTCACCTTACTTTAAATCCTACTAATTGCTTCCAGACCACTGTTTTATGGTGACTGGGTCTCGGGAACACATCGCATTCCTATTGCTCCCAATTTCAGGAAATTGAGATTTGCTGTGGCTGGTTTGTATCATTAGTTTTCTGCATTACTCTTTGAGCTATGTACTGCACCTCTGGTGTTAATAGTGCGTCTGACCCAAGTCGCTGCATATTGCAGAACCCTAGGTAGGTGTTTACTTAGACTTTTACTGATTTGTATCCAAGTACTTGAATTCCTTGGACAAGGTCGCATCCCTCCTTTCCCATCTGGGTTTCAAATGTAACCTTCAAAATCCTTTCTCACACCCTATTCATGAATTGTTTTCCTGGAATGTTAGACAGGAAAAAAAAAAAAGGATCGTCTTCCTACCAGAAGACAAAGTTCTGATTTATTGGCACTTTTTCTTGGATTTTTTTCTCTTCCAGACGTGGCCTCCGCAAAATTCTTCAGAACTCTAATTCTCATGGCATCAGTGATCCTCCTGATACCCTTAGACAAACTATACACGAGCAAAATTCAGTGGTACTTGAATTGTTGTACCCAGTACCTTCATCCCTTGGATTTCCAGATATCGGTACAGGGATTTGTGAAACAAGCTGCAGTGGTAGAGAGGGATCAACTCTCTCTCTGGATCCAGGACTACTTTCTCTGTCTTGACCCCATTCCAATGCTTGTGCGGTGCTCAGGATACACCAAAGCACGAACTTGAGAGACATTGGCAGTGATTCATACCTTAAAAATTCAATTACTTTTAGACACGAGGTCGTCTTCTATTGGTCACAGGCAACACTTCCATGATGTGGTACCTGAACAAGTAAGGGGGTAATAAGTTGGTTGCCAGTAATTACCTTGGAGCTAGCTCTACAGCATTCTGACTGTTCAGGCTTTGTACATTCCATCAGAGGAAAACCACAGTGGAAGTCCGATGAAGCAAATCGCAGACACTCTCTCTAGTAGAAGCTGCATGTAAGGACTTCCAGGACTTGATTCAGACTTGAACACCAAGTAGATCTCTCTACCTCCTCTCAAAACAGACAACTGGTTAAAAAAATTCTGTTTGACATTCTTGCAGCCATACAAGGAAGGTAGAATGCTGTCTTTCCTATGGTTGGGAATACTCCTGTATGCATTTCCACCCTTTTTTCAGTGATTAAAAAGGTACTTCTAAAGATTCAGAAAGAATTACCAAAGATCATTATGGTAGACCCCTTTTAGGCCAGGCAGTGCTGGATATCCCTTTTAATAGAATTGGCCAAGGACAATTGCCACAAGCTTTCTCACAGACTGGATCTGCTCGCACAGCATCAGGGGGCAAATTGTATACCCCAACTTATAGCAATTACGACTTAAAGCCTGGATGATTCTATTTTGACACTTTTAGGCACTTGTTTAATGAAGATGTTCATCAAGTAGTTAAGGAGGCAAGAAAACCTGCAACTAGAAAATCATACTTTTACAAGTGGAAGATGTTTTTCTAGGTGGTGCCTAGCCAATAGCATAGGTTTTGAAAGGGTTTCATACCCCCAATTTTGAAATGTGATCTATGTAGAAGTGCATGACAAACCATCTCTATCAAAGTGCATCTTGCTCCATCTCCGATTCTGTCCACTGATCCCCATCTCTTTGTGGTAATGCAGTTTATGAAATGAGTGTTGCACATGAGACCCTCCTTGAAAGCAGATGTTCTTCGTGTTTCACTGTTGCAGTCATTACAATAGGGTTATCCTGCTGGCAGGCTACCCTCAGTCGGCCTGAATTCCAAAGTCTAGGTCCGGCGTCGGTTGCTGTCACCTCTTCCCTGACGTCAGTGCGCCAGGGGTATAAAAGTTGCAGCAGACGCCATTTTTTTCAGTCTTTCTTGCTGTGTGGTGCCCGAAGCAAAAGCAGTTCACAAGTGCCAATCTGCTGACTCCTGAATTTTTCAAACTCTAATTACAGATCCGAAGTCTTCATTAAGCTAAGTACCCCGCTGGGGAAACTTTTTTCTTGCTCCAGACCGATGTCAGAAAAAGTTAATTGTATATCTGAAGTAGTTAACTTCATTTGTGCAGCAACCTATGGGATTCGGATCCGAGCCGGCAGTTTTCAACAGCTTTAGATCCGAGCTCCAAGCTCCTCCCCTACCCATAACCCCCTGCCAACCCTAACTGACCTCAGATCTAGTTTGCCGCGGTTATCCAACAGCAGCTTGATCTACAGCTCCAAACCTTTGAGACGTTTGTGAGAAAAAAATTTACCTTTTTCCTCTCCTTTCTTCTGTTTTTTTGGTTGTGTTTACAGGTCCCTTTTTGTAAAAACCCTCTCTATTTTAACTATTTTTTTTGGTCTTTTACCTCCCCCTTCCTTTGTGGTTCCGTTAGTGGTGTGTCTGTGTGGTCTGTGTGTCTGTGTGTGTCTGTGTGTGTCTGTGTGTGTCTGTGTGTGTCTGTGTGTGTCTGTGTGTGTCTGTGTGTGTCTGTGTGTGTCTGTGTGTGTCTGTGTGTGTGTGTGTGTGTGTGTGTGTGTGTGTGTGTGTCTGTGTGTGTGTCTGTGTGTGTCTGTGTGTGTGTCTGTGTGTGTGTCTGTGTGTGTGTGTGTGTGTGTGTGTCTGTGTGTGTGTCTGTGTGTGTGTCTGTGTGTGTGTCTGTGTGTGTGTCTGTGTGTGTGTCTGTGTCTGTGTGTGTGTGTGTGTCTGTGTGTGTGTGTGTGTGTGTGTGTCTGTGTGTGTGTCTGTGTGTGTGTGTGTGTGTGTGTGTGTGTGTCTGTGTGTGTGTGTCTGTGTGTGTGTGTGTGTGTGTGTGTGTCTGTGTCTGTGTGTGTGTGTCTGTGTCTGTGTGTCTGTCTGTGTCTGTGTCTGTGTGTCTGTGTCTGTGTCTGTGTCTGTGTCTGTGTCTGTGTCTGTGTCTGTGTGTGTGTCTGTGTCTGTGTGTGTGTCTGTGTGTGTGTCCTAACGTGCGTTTCTCTCTCTTAGTTAGAATGGCTGAGGCCCCAAAATTGATCTTTTCTAAGTGCACCGAGTGTGGCCATAAGCTGTCCCCGGCGGATGGCCACACTCTGTGTGTGTGTGTGTTGTGCCTTGGGGTTGAACACCTGTCTTCTGGTTGTTCCATCTGTGCGGCGTTCAACCCCAGGGCACTCAAGGATCGGAGGTCCAAGCTGATTCTGGCAGGTCTTCTGACCCCGGATTCGGCTTCTACCTCCGGTCCTCCTGTGGCTCCCGCTGCGGCGGCTGCCACTCCTGCTTCCCTCCCCCTGGCCGGGACTCAACCTCCCGCCTTAGGCCCGGAGGAGAGGGAGGCCAGTAAAGAAAAAAGGAGGGAGAAGCACCACAAGCGGTGGGCCGAGGCCTCCGCTTCGGCCCCCCCCCACCGGCTAAGCTGTCTTCTCCCTGCCGGACTTCTGGGTCTCATCCGTCTTGGATCAGGTCCCCGTGCTTTTCACCGGGTCCTGAGGAGGAGATCCGATCTCCTTCGAGGTCGAGGCGACACTCCCGTCCCACCTTGGTGGCCTCATCGAGATCAACCCGAAGTCTCACAGATGCAGATTTGGACTGGATGATGAGAAGATTCCTCCAGGCCCAACTGCAGATGTGAGTGCTCCTGCCCCCCCCGGATTTGACCCCCCCTTTTTTGCCCCGATAGCTCCTTCTCCGTCCCGCTTCCCGGGCTCTGAGTCTTCAGAGCCGGGCAGCCTTGGAGCCGGGGGTGTGTCGGCGCCGATAGTCTCTGGTACTTCAGCGCCGGCTACACTTCCTCAGCCCGTCGGGTCCATTTTCTTCGGATCCGAGCTCTCGGAGCTGAGGGCTGAGCTTCAGATCCGGCGGTATCGGTATGCCTTCGGCTCCGTCCAGATCAGAGCATACTGGTCCGTCAGATCTGATCGGTCCGTCTGATCCGAGGGAGTTTTGCTTTCGGATCCCAGAGAGAGCAGCTCTCCCTCGGCATTCAACGTGGTGGAGAGGGCCCTGTCGAGAGATTACAGGCCCCCGGCCCTTGCCACGGCTCCACCCTGCACTCCTCTGTTGGGCCCGACTTCCATCACCCGGCCCCAGGGACAGCCTGCTCTGACATCCCAGGTCGTTCCTTTGAAACAAGACGCGGCTGGTGAGACTTCCTCGGACAGCCCCCCCTGAGGATTTTCCTCAAGCGAAAGTGCAAAAGGAGGGCACCTGATTCCCTCCAGTCCTTGCCTGAGGACACTGATTTGGAGGAGGGGGAAGGCTCCCCTGCTCACTCTCAAGATGTCTCATTTGGTGACACCATGGAGTGTCAGACAAAGGGTCTGCCCCAAAGCCTGGCCTCGGACTAATCAGTGTTCCTGAGGCGCTTGAAGCAGGCCCTCTTACCTCTTGGGTGTCCCTCCGCTGACCCCGTGGTAGATTTGATTACAACCAGGGTGTGGAAGGAGCCGACACTGAGCCAGTCCCAAGTGCCCAGACAAAATTCTTAGCCCACCCTCTCGATGTCCCACTCAGAGCAAGGGTCCCCCAGATGCTATGTTTAATATGCCACCAAGAGGAACTAGCTCAGGAGGTGAGCCCCCGTTCATCCCCTGAGCAAGGAGTCTCGGTCGATGGACAGTTTAGGGAAGCGGTCTTTAGTCTCGGCTACCTTCTCGTGCAGGTCGCTGATCTACATGGCATCATGGCTTCGGCCGCAAGCTGATCTTATCAAGAGCACGCCAAGGCCACCCCCGAGTCCATGTCGGAGGCCAAACATTTGCACTCCACCCGGATGGCCACTCCAATCCATATCAAACACCCCATGTGGCTTCTTTCCCATGCCACGGAGGGAGCCGCTAGAGCCAGCGGAGCTGGCCTTGAGCCACAGAGGAGTCAGGCCTGGCTCAGTGTCTGTGATTTTTTCTAGAACCCTTCTAAAGGCTCTTGCGAATGCCCATTTCGATGGTTCGCCCCTCTTTGGCAAAACTGTTCGATACCCTCAGGTCCAGAGCAAGAAAGATCAAAAGGTCTTTGAGATTGCTCTCCGGCTCTTCTTTCCCCAGAACCAAGAGGGACAGAACCCAGAGTTCCAGAGTCGCAAAGATCCCTTCCGCCTGGACTCCCAGCCCTTCTCAGTCAGGAGGGTCGGGTGGGAGCCCTGGACTCCCCAGGGGCTAGAGGCACTTTGGCCCCAGAGAACCAGGATCGGGAGAACCCTTGCAACGCCCTGAGGAGGGCCCCAACTGAGGTACCCTCCAGGCAGAGGGCTTCGGGCAACCCTTGCCAGTCTATCAGATTCTACATCAACGCAACTAACCATCTGCTCCGCATTTCATCCGCAACTCCAGAGATTCAGCCAGAGACTGACACGCTGCGCTCTTCGGAGTCCAACATCCCACATTTAAATCCAACTCCCCCCATAATCAGAGCCATCCTGGGTTTTATTTCTGTTTTGACAGGGCCAGAAAGATAAGGGTTGGGGTTTTCCTCCAGGAGGGGACCAGCCACAGACAGAAGGGGACCAGAACCTGGTTCTTGATCTCTTTACCCTGAAAACCACAGGTGCCAAAGAGAAGATCCAGCCAGGTTCCTTCCTTTGCTCCTGCTCCCTGGGGTATCTGATCCTCCTTGCTAAGAGCTCCAGTTACCTGGGTCCAAGCTCAGAGCTGACCTGGTTACTTTTCCGCCTGCTACCAAGCACAAGAAGATTTCTGGCTGAGATTTCAGAAGCTCCTTTACCTCAAATCCTGCTTCCCATGGTAAACCCTGTTTTCGATCTTTTTTCCTCAAAAACTTAGAAATGGAGTCGGTTTTAGGCTGTTGTATTTTTTCTACCCCCTTTTTTCATGTCACTGTGTTTGATGGACTCAACATGGTGTGTGAAATCTTCCCCACATTTCTTAGGTTTTATTTGTGTCCAACCTTGTTTCTTGTTGTTACTGTTTCCTAAGTTTGTGTTTCACAATCAACTGAGTGTTGTCACAACCCAAGATTGTCCACACTCATGTGCGCCTGCTTCTTTGCATGGCCTAAGATAGGGCTTCGATTGTGTCCTTGGCGCCTGGGCTCGGGATAGGGGGCATAAGCAGCTCCTGGCGGGCTCCTCCCCTGGCAGCAGCTCTCTCTCTGTCTCTGCCAGACCTCCAGCTGACAACCTGCTCTTTCCCCTTCTAGGAAGAATAGCTAGATAGGACTCAACCTCCTCCCTGGGCACAAGATAGTGGAGGGACTCTGCCTCCTCAGCAAAGCTCCAGCTGCACTCGCTCTCTTCCTCCCTCGGATCCTTTCTCAGGCCTCTCGAGTCACCTCGGAGGAGGAAGATCAGGAGTCCCACTAAGACTCCTCCTCGGGAGACAGCTCCCGCATCTTACAAAAGTTCGGGGTCTCCAAAAAGATCCCTGCGATCGAGGATCGCGGCCCTCATCTTTCGATCGAAACGCTCTTCTCTCCTCGCCCGCTCCCCCCCGTCGGGGCCCTCCACTCTGATGGGGGCCCTCTGGAGATCTGTGCAGATGGATCAGCCTTGCCTCCCCTCTTGGAATTGTCTGGATCATGTTTGTCGGATCGCTCCTTCTGCCCTCGAGATTGGGCGATCTCTGGTCTCTCTGCCGAGAGGGCTGATCATCATCCAGGGATGTTCCTTCTCGGAGCTGTTGGTTCGGGCGCACCTTTCTCTGTCTGCGCTCTGGGAGGAGGGCCCTTCGCCGAGCTTTCCGATTGCTCAGTGGACTATCGAGCTCTGGGGATCCCTTTGATTCTCGACTGAGAGTCTGTCTTCGATCCGAGCGACAGCCGGTTCGGGCTGTGGATCCACCCACCTGTGAATCTCCCCGGTCTCCGTCCCCCATCAGGTCAATCCTGACAGCCCCAGAGGTAGTGTTCGGGGTGTGAATCCACTTTTTTGAGGGACCTAGAGGGTTAGGATCCCCCTCCCCAGGATCACCGCAGCCTGCCCCTGTAAAAGGGCTAGTTCCACTTGAGGAGGTTACCGAGACAGGCATCTTAGATTATCCTAGGGTTCCCCTTTCGGTCTGCTCAAAAGGAGACTTTGAAGAAATGTTGTGGACGAGCCGAGTCAGTTACCAAACACATGGACTTAGATCCGTGGGAGGGTTCCCCGGGTCACTTGGCCCATCATCCTTTGGAGACCCTCCCTTGATGGACCCACCTTTGGGCCAGGGCACCAAAACCTGGAAGGGATGTGGAAATGTTCCCTAGGCGCCCGGGAGGCCCATCTACTTAGTTGCCCCTGCAATCGGCCCTGGTGGAATTGAGGATTGATCCTGCATGGGTGGTGAGGAGGCCCGTGACCCCAACTCAGAGTCCGACAAAATACTGGTGGCCACAGCCTGAATCAGGGACACCAAAGGGAGGGCCCAAGTGGATGCAATGGTGGCCACGGCCACAAAGGGCTGAGCCAGGTAGGAGAGGCATCATGTCCACCCAGTCACTCCCACCAGTCAAGGGTTGGACCGGATTGGGAAGTGGATGTTTGCTTCAGCGACCTTTTCTATAAGGGCGCTGAACTATATGGCACATGCCATCAGGCTACAGCGAGACTTGATCAAGGAATACGCTGCAGCCCCCCCAGAGTCCATGTCGGTCGGAGACAGGAATATGTTTACGACACGAATGGCCACTCTGAAATCCATCTCCAATACGTCTATGCGGCTCCTCTCTCATGCTTCGGAGGGAGCTGCTAGAGCCAGCGGAGCAGGGGTCGTCTTACAACATCACGCCTGGGTTTGTCTTTGCGACTTCGCGGATCCCTTCAAGGCGTCCTTCGCGAGCGCCCCCTTTGACGGTTCTGCTCTTTTCGGCAAGACCGTTCGTGATACGCTGGTCCAAAGCGAAAAGGACGGGAAGACGCTGTCTGCCATCTGAGTCCGCTTCTCTAGTCCCCAAAGATCCTTCTCCAGGAATCAGAGGGGACAAAAGAAGCTGTGGTTCCGCAAGTCTCAGCAATCCCATGCTGACCACTCGTCCTCTAGAGGCAGAGGAGGACAAGGTGGATGCCGGCCCAGAGGCAGAGGGGGGGCCACGTAATTTCGGGTCTAGAGAACCTTTCTCTGACAGACCCGCGCAACAGCCCTGAGGGCTTGCCCGACTGTCCCTCTCTGGAGGCAGTCTGGGGGCGGTTGACGGAGCACCTGTCAAACTGGGAGTCCCTTACAACGGATCGATGGGTGCTCCGTATCATTTCCAGAGGTTACTTCATTCCTTTCCTAAATCTTCCCCCGACACCTCCCCGATGTACCACCCGATCAGAGGGAGAAGGCGGCTTTAGACATTTTAAAGCTGCTAAGAGCCATCCAGCCCGTCCCCCCAGATCAGTCCGGATTGGGTTATTACTCTAGGTTCTTTTTGGTGCCAAAGAAAACGAGGGGACCTCAGACCCATCTTAGACCTTTCCGCTCTGAACCTGTTTATACCCATGGAAAAGTTCCGGATGGTCACTCTTCAATCTATCCTCCCCCGTTTTGCGGGAGAACGACTGGATGTGCTCCATAGACCTCAAGGATGCGTACTACCACATTTTAATGGACAGACGATCCAGGAGGTTTCTCTGCTTCCGGCTCGGAGCCAGTCATTATTAATTCAGGGTTCTTCCATTCAGCCTCACTTCAGCCCCCAGAGTGTTCACCGAAGTCATGGCGGTGGTTGCTGCCCATCTGAGACTTCAGGGCATTCAGGTCTTCCCGTACCTAGACTACTGGCTCCTTACGGCGGCCAACAGGCATCAGCTCTCAGTAGCGAGAGATTACGCACTGACTCTAGCCCACAACCTAGGCATTTCAGTAAACCTGCAGAAGTCCTGCCTGTGCCCCACTCAAGCCTTGGAATTCATAGGGGCCAGGTTGGATACCCGAATCTCTCGAGCTACCCTAACATCAATCAGACTGAACAGCTTGTCTTATCAGGTGTTAGCCCTTCTACAGAATCCTTCTCCTCCAGCGGAGTTAGTCCTGAGGGCACTAGGGTCTATGGCAGCCGCGATCGGTCTTTCCCTCCATGCCCGCCTGCAAATGCGGATATTGCAATGGACCCTTCAAGTCCAATGGTCCCTCTTGCTCAACCCGTTGAACACGCCCATACCGCTGAGCAGAGTTTGCAGGGACTCCCTTCTTTGGTGGTTGCATGCGCGGGAACTCAGAAGAGAGGCCCTTTGTGATCCCCCCCCCCCCCGGTTGAAGCCACGTTGACCACGGACGCTTCTCGCCTCGGGTGGGGGTCATTGTTCAGGCAGATCCATTCAAGGCACATGGACTCCCCTAGAGACTGCAATGCATATCAATGTCCTAGAGATGAGGGCAGTGCTTTTGGCGTTGCAAGCCCTCCACGACCTTCTTCCCCTAGGGACTATTGCGATCCAGACAGACAACATGTCTGTAGTCTGGTACATTAAGAAACAGGGAGGAACCAGATCTTACCCCCTGTGTCGAGAGGCCATGAGAGTTTGGGAATGGGCGTTCTCCACCAACCACTTTATGGTAGCAACGCACATCCCGGGACGATCCAACATATTAGCGGAAAAGCTAAGTCGGGTGCTCCTCACTCCATACGAGTGGTCTCTGAATCCATCTGTTGCGAAACAGATCTTCCACAAATGGGGTCAGCCTTGCTGCGATCTTTTTGCTTCTCCTTTAAACACAAAATGCAACGAGTACTTCGCAATAATTCCCCCCAGAGGGGAAACCCCCAGAGATGCTCTGGTCCATGCTCTGCCTCCCGGGCTCCTTTATGCTTATCCTCCCCTTCCTCTCATGATGAAGTTCATTCAAAAAGCCTGTCGGTTAGGGAGCAGTGTTATCCTCATAGCCCCATTCTGGCCTCGGTAGATCTGGTTCCCCTTTCTGCGGTCTCACCTCCGTGGATTCTGGATCCCAGTCCAGAACTGATTTCTCATCCCATGGATTGCCCAGCGCCCAACCTGGTCAGCTTCAAGCTTGCGGCTTGGCTGATCCAGTTCCATTAATGGCTAGGACTCCCGGTATCTCATCTCCCGTTAAGGCCATTCTGGTTGCGGCTCATAAGCCATCTACCAGAAAACTTTACAACAGTAAGTGGAAACGTTTTTCCATTTGGGCAGAAGATAAGGGCTTGGACCCATTTACTGTCCCTATCCCGACCATCCTAGACTTCCTCTCATTAATCTTTCATCAGGGAGCAAGCGCTTCTACGGTTAAGATACAATTGGCGGCCATCTCCCATTTTCATGTGGGTGATGGCATAGGTTCCTTAGCATCTACAAAGTTGTGCAAAACCTTACGACGCATCTTCCTTTTAAATCCACCAATAAAGTCTGTGGTTCCCATGGGACCTCACTCTAGTCTTACAAGCCTTAAGTCCACCTTTCGAACCTGCGGCCTCAATTCCGTTGAAGTTCTTGTCATGGAAAGCCTTTTTAGTGGCCATTACTTCGGCCAAAAGGGTTTCAGAATTACAAGCCTTGTGTATGAAGCCTCCTTACCTTATCTTTCACAAAGATAGTGTGTCCCTCAGGACTAACCCGTCATTCTTGCCTAAGGTTGCTTCAGAAGCAAATATAAATCAATCAATAAATTTACCAGTGTTTTTTCCCACATTTCAGAACAAGGGAGAATACACATTACACAAATTGGATGTACACAGACAGCTGCGTTTCTACTTGCATAGGACTAGAGAGTTTTGCAAGTCGGACCAGTTATTTGTCTCGTATGCAAAATCAGCCATGGGTAAAGTCATTTCCAAAGTTACTGTGGCAAATTGGATTAGTCAGTGTATTATTCAGGGGTATATATCATCTGGCAAACCAGCCCCGGTTAATATCCGTGCTCATTCTACAAGATCTGTAGCCACTTCAACAGCCTTCTGGTCTAGGCTTCCATTCGACGACATATGTTCAGCGGCTACTTGGTCCTCTTCTCATACGTTCATTTCTAATTATAAATTAGATGTGATTTCGAGAAGTAGGGCTTCTTTTGGCTCCGCGGTGCTTCGGAATATCCTCCCGTAAGGACCACCCAGGTTCTTATAAGTAGCTGGGGACTCTGTCCCACAGGTTGCAGAGCAAATGAAGTAACTACTTCAGATAAAGAAGTTATGTACTCACTATAACGTTCCATCTGAGTAGTACTTCATTTGTCTGCAACTGACCCCCCCCCCCCCCGCCATCCCCCCGAACCTTTCGGGATTTTCTGATCACCTTTGCAGTTGGTTGTTCATGTTTTCAGGTTGGTAAGGCAAAAAAAAAAAAAAGAAAAAAAAACAATCCGATGTAATGTGGTTGGTAGCAGGGGATTATGGGTAGGGGGAGGAGCTTGGAGCTTGGTAAGCTGCCGGCTCGGATCCGAAGTCGGATCTGATACCCACAGGTTGCAGACAACTTAAGTACCTACTCAGATGGAACGTTATGGTGAGTACATAACTTCTTTTTCCGCATGGTCACCCTTCAATCCATTTCCCCCCTTTTGCGGGAGAATGACTGGATGTGCTCTATAGACCTCAAGGATGCGTACTACCACATTCTGATGGACAGGCGATCCAGAAGGTTCCTCCGCTTCCGGCTAGGAGCCAGTCATTTCCAATTCTGGGTCCTTCCCTTTGGTCTCACCACAGCCCCCAGGGTGTTCACCAAAGTGTTAGCAGTGATTGCGGCCAACTTGAGGCTCCAGGGAATCCAGGTCTACCTGGACGACTGGCTCCTGACCGCCTCGACAAGGTATCTACTCTGCACAGCCAGAAACTACTTTCTTCGTCTAGCTCCCCGGCTGGGGATCACTATCAACATAGAGAAGTCTTCTCTTACCCTGACTCAGACTATAGACTTCATAGGGGCAAGATTAGACACAAACCAGCTCCTAGCTTTCTTGACCACAGACTGGCTACGAACCTTGAGGCTACATATGCGGGCCATTCTACATTCTCCAGCGGAATTGGTCCTGAGGGCTCTAGGCTCGATGGCGGCGGCAATCAACCTTTTGCCAATGGCGCGTTTGAACATGAGGGTCTTGCAATGGACCCTCCAGGTTCAGTGGTCCTTCCTTCGATTTCCTCTGAGCCATCCCATTCCCCTCAGGGCTTGCAAGAGGACCCTCTTATGGTGGCTCCAATCTCCGAACCTCCAGGAAGGACGCCCCTTCTCTATGGCCCCTCCCCTAGCCACGGTGACCACGGACGCCTCCCGCCTCGAGTGGGGGGGGCATTGTTCGGGCAGGACAGTCCAAGGCACATGGGCCCCCACGGAGACTTCTCTGCATATCCATGTCCTAGAGATGAGGGGAGTGCTGTTAGCGTTGCAAGCACTTCAGCACCTTCTTCTTGTAGGAGCTATTGCGATTCAGTCAGACAATGTCTGTTGTCTGGTACATCAACAAACAGGGGGGAACCAGGTCCTACCCACTCTGTCGAGAGGCCATGAGGGTGTGGGAATGGGCGATCTCCACCAACTGCTTTCTTATAGCAGCGCACATTCTGGGGAGGTCCAACATCCTAGCAGACAGACTAAGTCGCACCATCCTGTTACCACATGAGTGGTCTCTGAATCCCGAGGTAGCGAATCAGATTTTTGCCGAATGGGGTCCACCCTGTTGCGATCTCTTTGCTTCTCCCTCTAACACAAAATGTTATGACTACTTCGCTCTCTTTTCCCCCTCCAGGGAACCTCCGAGAGACGCTCTGGTGCATGCTTAGCCTCCCGGTCTACTTTATGCTTACCCTCCTCTTCCTCTGATGCTGAAGTTTCTGCAGAAAGCCAGCCCGGTTGGGGAGCAGGATAATCCTCATTGCCCCATTCTGGCCTAGTCAACCCTGATTCCCTTACCTTTGGTCTCATCTGGTGAATCCCCCTTGGATTCTGGATCCCCGTCTGGATCTAATATCCCACCCCCTAGATCTCCCAGTCCCGAATCTGGACAATCTCAAGCTCACAGCTTGGCTGCTCCAGTTCCACTTGTAGCTAGGACTCCCGGTATCTCTTCCCCAGTTAAAACTGTTCTAGTAGCAGCGCACAAGCCTTCTACTAGAAAGGTCTATAGTAGCAAATGGAAACGTTTCTCCATTTGGGCGGAACGTCGAAATTTGGATCCTTTCACAGCTCCTTTGCCAGCGGTATTAGACTTCCTGTCAGGGCTGTTTCATCAGGGGGCTAGCTCCTCCACAGTCAAGGTTCATTTAGCAGCTGTCTCTCATTATCACGTGGGAAATGAACTGGGCCCTTTTGATCACCACAAAATTGTGCAAGACTTTTTTGAAGGGCACCTTTCTGCTCAGACCTCCAGTGAAGGATGTTGTCCCTCCTTGGGATTTAACGCTGGTGCTTCAGGCCTCAACAGCTCCCCTGTTTGAGCCTGCTTCAGTAGATCTTAAATTCTTGTCATGGAAAATGGCCTTTCTTGTCGTTATCACCTCTGCTCGAAGGGTCTCTGAACTACAGGCCCTCTGTGTAAAACCCCCATATTTGACTTTTCACAAGGATAGAGTTTACCTCGGGACCAATCCCTCCTCTCTTCCCAAAATTGCCTTTGAATCGAATATTAACCAGTCCATCAACCTACCAGTCTTCTTCCCTAATTACCAAAACAAAGGGGAATATAAATTACACTCACTGGATGTGCATAGACAACTTCGCTTCTACATCCACAGGACATCTGGTCATAGGCAATCTGACCAGTTGTTCGTCTCCTTTACCAAATTTAACTTGGGTAAATCTGTGTCTAAAGTCACGCTGTCTAGATGGATCTCGCAGTGTATCCTTTTAGCATATGAAAGTTCTGGTAGGCCCGCACCTCAGGGAGTCCTTGCCCACTTTATTCGGTCTGTCTACCTCTGCAGCTTTTAGAGCTAGAGTCTCTTTGGATGATATTTGTTAAGCAGCCACTTGGGCCTCATCTCATACCTTTATCAATCACTATAAATTATCTCCAGAGGGAGAGCATCCTTTGGCTCTGCAGTGCTCCGAAACATACTTCCGTGAAGGCCGCCCAAGGTTCAGGTAGCTGGGGACTCTGTCCCATAGGTTGCTGCACAAATGAAGTTAACTACTTCAGATTAAGAAGTTATGTACTCACCATAACATTCCATCTGAGTAGGTAAACTTCATTTGTCAGCAACCGTCCCTCCCTCCTGCCCCCTCACTTATGAATGTTTTCATACTCGGGTCCATGGGTGTTACCCACTTATCTTGAAAGTATTAGTCTTTGGGCAGTATCTGCTTTTGGGCAAACTTGATCTGAGGTCAGTCAGGGTTGTCAGGGGATCATGGGTAGGGGGTGGAGCTTGGAGCTCGGATCTAAAGCTGTTGAAAATTGCCAGGTCGGATCCGAATCCCATAGGTTGCTGACAAATGAAGTTTACCTACTCAGATGGAACGTTATGGTGAGTACATAACTTCTTATTCTTGTGGGAAGCAAATACCTCATAAGGATATTCATTCTTACTGTATTCCTTGCCTAGGCCCTGACCATAACGTTGCTAGTTGTTGGTTTTGTGCTAGATTTAACCAAGCACTATTAAGCGTCTGTACGATTTTGCATGCCATTACTTCGGCAGAAGATTTAATTACATAATGCCGTCGGAGCAGCCGACTTCCGGAGTTTATGAAAAGCGCAAAAAAAAAAGACAGGCAACCGAGATCCAAAACTGACTAGGCTTCTGCTAGGCCTTTCGCCGGTTCTCAGTGAGGCACGTTCGCAGCCCCTGACGCCCCGCTACCTCAGAGCCACAGGCTGCTTCCAACTCCCACGTGGAGCTGACAAGGCCGCTGGAAACTCAAGGTATTGGACACTCGAAACTATTCCCTCAGATGGGTCCAGAGCCGCTGAGCAGGCATCTGCTTCAGAGGATGTTTTCAGGCCTACACAGTTATGTGAAACCTACTTCAGCTTCAAAGGCGCATTCTCCTGGACAGGCCTCCATGCCTAAAAAACAGATGCTTAAAATGGCCGAAGACCTAATTACTTTGATCAGGGGTTCCCATCCCCCTCTTGATAAGAGGCCTAGGCAAGAGTTAGAATACGAATCTTCAGACCAGGTTTCCATTTCCTCTGATTCCTCCTCTGAACAGGAATATTCTCTTCCTCACTATGAGGATTCTGACTCTGAAGAATCTATCCCTTCAGCCTCCCCTCCTGAGGATTATTCTTTTGGGGAGACACTGAGGGAGCATTTCCACTGGGAGAGCCAAGATTACTCGGAATCCAAGAAAAGGCTCAGACTTCCTTTTTATTGCCTCAGCACAGGCACCTTGCTATCCCACCTGTTTTAGACATTGTAGACGATGTACCAGATTCTTTACCACCAGCTCTTGTTAAGCCAGACAGATACTATAGGGTTCCTGATTCTCATAAATTTGTTTACAAAAACCCTGCTACTGACCCAGAAACCATCTCTCAGGGTCCCAAAGGGGTCAAGGCTTCTACTGCAAAAAAAAAACTATCCCCTCTGATGGGGATTTTAGGGCCCTAGACAGATTGGGTAAAAAGATTTATACTTCTGCTACCTTGGCTGTAAGAGCCTTAAATTGCCAATTTCATATGCTTAAATATCAGCAATCTCTTATGTCATTGCTTAAACAGAAAATGTTAACAAATTCAGAACAAAGAAATGCAGGATTTATTGCATGCAGCTGAACAAGTTGGAGAGCATACTTTGCAATGTGGTTTTGATTCTCTAGAGGCCTCCTGCAGGGCCACTGTTACAGGTTCTGTCATTAGGAGGCATGCTTCGTTAAAAGAACAGAATCTGCCTGATCATGTTAAAGCAAAACTATTAGATGCTCCATTACAGCATGATACTTTGTTTGGTGTTAAAGCAGAAGAGGTGTTGAAGAAAATGGAGGACAAAGCTAAATCTATGCAAACAGTCAAGGATTTCTTGCAGGTACAGCATCCCAGATTTAGCAGGAATGGGCCTACAAAGAATTGGTCCTTTCCAGTGTCCGATAGGCCACAGAGGCAGATATAGACGCCCCAGAGGCAGATCACAGCCCCAAGGCTCATGCAGGCCTAAACAATGGGGTGCTTCTATCTGCAAGAGCGGAGAGGAAAAATCACAGCCATTCAGGAAACAGTCTCAATGACTTTCCCCTTCCAGCACCAAGCGCTTTACTTTTGGCAGCCCCTTTGGGGAGAAAACTAGCACTTTTTTTCACAAAATTGGCACATTATCACCCAGGGCAAATGGGTTCTAAATATAGTATCACAAGGCTACAGGTTCCACTTTCACACCCTGCCAAGGCCAAACAGTATGCCAGACCTGCCACACAATCAATGGGCAGAGGCACAAAAACAAGTTTCATCCCTCATGGACAATGAGGGCCATTCAAGTACCAGAGCAAGAGCAGCGACATGGATTCTATTCAAGACTGTTTTTGGTACCCAGAAAGGACAAAGCCTGGAGACCAATACTGGACCTATCTATTCTAAACACATACCTGGATATTCCAAAATTCAAAATGTTGACTACAGCAGCTTCTGCCCATGTTTGACAAGAAGGCTTGGCTTGTGACTTTAGATCTAAAAGAGGCATACCTGCATGTCCCAGTCAGACAAACATGCAGAAGATGCCTCCGATTCAAGGCTGGCTCAATGCACTACCAATTCTCTGCACTGCCCATTGGCTTATCTACTGCGCATAGGGTCTTCACAAAGTGCCTGACACCAGTAATTGCATACTGCAGACAGAGGAATACAAATATATCCTTACTTGGATGACTGCCTCATTTAAGCAGAGAACAAGGACATTCTACTACAGCATCTGGCGTTTGTAAAGAGCTTACTACCATGCCTAGGGTACAGTCTCAATGAACAAATCAAAACTAGTACCTTCTCAAGAGATAATATTCCTTGGTGCAAGCTTAAATACAACTTCCCAGATAGCTTATCTCAACGCCAGACAAACGAAAACAACTGACTACCTATTTCAATCTGTTGGCAACAAAGGCCCAGTTATATGCAAGAAAAATTCTGCAGGCTTTGGGCTTCATGGCATCCTGCATTCTACTAATTCCATATGCAAGACTGCATATGAGGAAACTTCAATGGTACCTAAAAAGTGTTTGGACTCGGCATTGCCACAGCCTGGAAACAATAGTTACTCTCTCATTCCCTGCCTACAACAGGAGTTTCGATGGTGGGTGAAGGACTGTCACCAGAACAAGGGACAGCCATTCACTCTACCCTCAGCCACACAGACATTAACAACAGATGCATCGGATTATGTCTGGGGAGCCCACATGGCAGGAAGATGTATTCAAGGCTCATGGTCCACAAACCAAATGCATCTACATATCAATCAAAAAGATGCTAGCTGTTCAGAATGCCCTGACAGCCTTCAAGGACCTACTTCATCCGGGACAACTACTGATAAAGACAGACAATACCACGGTCATGTGGTACATAAGCAGGGAGGCACTCATTCCTACCCCCTTTGCAGACTAGCCATGACTTTGTGGGCACAGCATTGACTTGCCAAGTACATCTGCAGGCACAATTCCTGCCAGGAAAAATAAATACTCTGGCAGACGAACTAAGCAGAAACCTAATGGAGACCCATGAGTGGAAATCGGATCCACAAGTCTTCAGCATAACAAGGAAATGGGGATGTCTGGACATAGATCTGTTTGCATCACCTCACAATTGCCAACTAAAGAAATTCTGCACAAGGACTTATCACAGACAAGCATGGAAAGTGGATGCCCTATCTTTCACTGGAAAAACTTAACAGTATATGCCTTTTCTCCTCTGCCTCTCCTCCCTAAGGTACTCCTAAAGGTCAGACAGGAAAAGCTGAAAATGATACCGATTGCCCTAGACTGGCCATGCCAGTACTGGTATCCATATCCAATCCTAAGGAACTTGTCTCTACGCCCAGCCTGGACCTTACCTCAAGTGCCTCGTCTACTGTCCCAGCAGAACAATCCGATCCTGCATAGCCAACTCAAGACCTTAAATCTGGCAGCATGACTGATAATGTAGTCATACAAAACACACCTCTCACTAAAGCGGTGATGGATGTCATTTTGGAGGCCAGGGGGCCTAGTACTAGAAAATCCTATGCTGGAAAATGGAAGAGATTCTGTGCTTGGAACCAAGCACAAGGAATTGACACAGTTGTACCAAACATTCCTCAGATTTTGCAATACTTAACTGAGATGCAGGACAAAGGCCTATCTTTTTCATCTATAAAAATTCATGCCTCTGCCATTTCGCCTCATTACAATACAGAGCCACCAGTCTTTTCTCATTCATTAAGGCAGTACCTCAGAGGGGCCAAAAATTTAAGGCCTCCAAAGAGATCACCAACACTTGCATGGGACCTCAATTATGTCTTGGAAAAACTCACCCTGCCTCCTTTTGAGCCAGCCACTGCAGCTGATGTAAAGTTTTTATCTTGGAAAACAGCTCTACTCCTAGCAGTAACGTCTGCAAGACGAGTCTCAGAGCTACAGGCATTCATGGCTGTGGAACCTTTTATCATTTTTTATCCAGACAGGGTTTCTCTGAGGACAAACACGACATTTATGCCTAAGGTAGTGTCCAGTGTGTCCCTTTAACCAAACTATTCATCTGCCTACTTTTTTATCCAAACCCACAGAATAAGGGGGAGAGAATTCTGCATTCTTTGGACATCAAGCTACGCTTCTATTTGAACTGAACCAAAGCTTTCAGAAAGAGCAATTACTAGTGGCATATGCTGCAGGATCACAAGGAAAGTCTATCTCAAAGCAGACCATTTCAAAGTGGATAGGCCACTGCATTTGTTTCTGCTATTCACAACATGGCAAGCCAGTACCTAAGGGCATTAGGCCACATTCAACCAGAGCAGCAGCCACTTCAGCTGCCTTCCTCAGGGGAGTTCCAACCAAAGACATTTTAGAGGCTGCTACTTGGAGTTCAGTGCATACCTTCACAAAGCACCATCACCTACCACTCTACTCTAAATTCAGGGCAGGGTTTGCCACTGCAGTTCTGCAGGGCCTAATAGCAGCCCCTAATGCTATTTAGCTCCAGCCTCCCAACCTTAGCTTTGGGATTCAACCCAATTGTAATGACAGCAACAGTGAAACACGATGAACATAGTACAGTAGTGTACCTACCATAAATGTAGATGCTCGAGTGTATTCACTGCTGCAGTCCAGGTTACCCACCCGCCATCCCCCTTTTCTTTCCTGGAACATATCTGTACTCTATTCTATACAACCTATGTGGTGCATTTGCTTGTAGATGAAGGCAAAATATATACTTTGGTGCATGCATGTTTTATTGACATTTTTAGCCTATCCTTTTGGGGGCACCTGACATCTGGGGCAAGAAAAACTGAAGAAAATGGTTTCTGCTGTAACTTTTATACCCCTGGCGCACTGACGTCAGGGAAGAGGCAACAGCAACCGACGCCGGACCTAGACTTTGGAATTCAGGCCGACTGAGGGTAGCCTGCCAGCAGGATAACCCTATTGTAATGACTGCAACAGTGAATACACTCTAACATCTACATTTATGGTAAGTGTACACAACTGTACTTTTCTTCCTCCCCTGGGATCTCAACTTTATTCTTCTAAAATTGACTGTCTCCTTTTGAATCAGATTTATGGTTCATTACTTGACTGTCTCACTCATGCACTGACATCTGCAAGGTAAGTCTCTGATGTAAGCTGTCATGAAAAATCAAATAGAGTTGGCCCACCACAAGGACATGGTTGTGTTGCGCAGTAATCCATTGTTTATGCATAAAATTGTTTCTGACTTTACCTTGAATCAAGCCATTGATCTCTTGGTATTCTGTCCTGATCCAAAAAACAAGAGAGCAAAGATTCTACATACCTTATACACACACACATCGCTCAGGTACTACTGACAGAACAAAGCCCTTTAGGAATGCTGAACAGATGTTTATCTCGTGTATCGGGATGAAGAAAGGGGTAACCTGTCTTGAAACCAACTATTGCCCAATGGTTGTCCCTTGCTGTTAGTTCCATCATTTCTTCTAGTCATGGTTAAGGCTCACTCATCTAAGGCCTTCATCCTGTTTGATGGCGTATTTCAAAGGGTTGGACTCTGTGTTCTTGAGGCAGCATCCTGGTCCTTTGTGAAGGTATGAATAAAGCACTGCTAACTGGATTCCTTATTAAGGTTCCAGAGCAGGCTTTGCTAGGACCGTTCATCAGGGGCTGCTGAATCCTTACCCTGCCAGAGAGGTGGAAGAATAAGTTTTGGGAATTACCCAGAATGCCATTGAGTCCGTAAGTCTTGCCTGTAACAGTAGATGTTTGAATTCCTCATGAGGACTTACACTGTGGCTATGTTGAGTTATATGGAGTGGAAAATCTGGAGCTGTTCTGTAATCCAGTTAAGAGGATATTTGAGTAGATTGATATTTTGCCCCAACAGTGGTATTCTGAACGTAGGATTGCTGTAATTTGTTTGTGTCTTTCGGCTTAAAGGTAATAATTCTCTTAGCAGTATCTAACTTTCTGTTACTAGTGTGTATGTACTTTGACTAAATTTCTGTTGGTGGGTAGTGGTTATATTTTAGCCAGGAGTTTGAGAGAAGCAAAATGTCTGGAGAGGTTAAGTTTGACCTTTGCTTTGAGATCGTCCCATCTGTTTATACCTTTGATTCTTATATGGCAGAAGGTTAATCCTTTTTAATGGTTGGGTATAAAGGAGTGGGTCGTGAAATGTAGAGCGTGGAGTTTGAAAAAAGAATTGTATTTGCATAGTGTAATCCAGGGAAGATCCATAATAACTCTAGGGTTAGATAGAATTTCTTAAATGGAGATGGTGCCTTTTTGAATCATGTTTTTTAAAAGATAAGTGGCATGTTGAAGGAAGGGCTGCCATTGCTTTCTGGTCATCTCGACATAACTAAGACTGTCATCCTTGACCTACATAGTGGAATAATTGACAAATTTAAAATGTCAGTTTATGCTTAATTGATTGGGTAGAGCATGAGCAATAGTACTCTAGGTTGGGGCAGGCTTAAATGTTTCCTTAAGGGGTTACCATTTGAGTTCCACAGGGCTGTTTACTGGGGCAACTTATTATTGGGCTATTGTCATTTTAAAAGCTGAGAAATAGGCTCTGGGTAACTAGAAAGGCTGACTGCAAGCTAAATAACACAATTACTTTAGAAAAAAAAAATTCTCCAGAACAGTTTACAAGAAGTGTGGTGGTAATAACTACACCTTTAATGTCAGTAAAGAGAGCATCCTGAGACTTGGCTAAAAAAAGTAATAAGGTTGTACATTGAATGATACAATCATAAAATGACAGTCATTAATAAGATCTGGTAATGGCAATACAGTGATTTAAACTTTTACCAGTGTGTATCTTTGTCAGGAAAGGATGTTTTGCAGCCTGTATAGTCATTCCATGGAGATCATTGTACTGCTTTATACCTTATTGATCCAAAGCAGTGTTGAAATGTCCTAGTTTTGTACTAGTGCCTGTCATACCTTCTGTACACCTATTCATAATTTCAATGAGTAACGGAAGCTTGGTTCAGCTGGCTGACCAACTACTTCGGCTTCATGCTTTCTTCCCTTCACATCTCGGTTAAACCAAAGTGTCACCTTCTCTGGTCTCTCTTCCTTATTCATTCACTTTTATTAGGGTGCTGTCAGTCCTAACACGTGTCCTACAAAGCTTGACCCAGACACGCGCATATTTCTTTAAGCCATTTATTTTACTGCATTGTCATATACACCCAATAGTCAACTGTAGCCACCTCCTGCTAGATAAATAGACTTTACAGTCTGGTTAGTGTCAGAAGTAACTTTATTCTCTCTTTAGACTTGCACCTACATGCCATGAGGGACCTTCCTTTACTGTACACAATCTGTTTCCATCACAAGAGTAAGATTTGGTTGCAACATAATCTAAGTAACCACAAGTGAATTTCTCTCTCCATTCCCCTTACCCAGTAGCTATGTTAGCACGTGCAAGCGTGTTTTGTGCGTTCCCTTTGAGCATACATGTTCCCACACATGCTCCTTAAAGGCTGCTGCATATACACAGCAGACCCAAGAGTATGTACTTGGTCCTCATGATGCAAAGTGCGCTGTCTGTTTAGCAGTTTCAGTGTATCGTATGATACATACAAGGTTGTCTAGGAGCCTGCTAATACAAAACCTTGGATTGAATGCTCAGCCTCCTGCCCATGTATGTGCAAGGCTGGCAAACATTATAATACTAGTTGTATACCTAATCTCTAAAAGTAGAGAGTTCCAAAAGGGTCCACCTCTTCTGAGTTATAATAGTACTATAATACTATATATTTTATTCCTTGTGTTCAAGTCATGTGATGTGAAGTTGGTTCCCAGAGATGCTGGTAGATGGACATTATTTATGCTGTTAAACATCCTTGAGATAAACACTTGCAACTAATAGCAAAACTTCATAGTGTTTTTAGTATTTTAAGTTGGCCGATACTCTTAATAAATTATTGAATTCTTTCTAATCTTTTAACCTGGTCCAAAGAGTATCTGCATGCTGTGCTGCAGTACTTGGTGATTGGCCTTCTATAAGCCTTTTACAGTGGGATAATGATGTCCTTTTTCCTACTTGTGCCTGTTTTTATAGAATTGATGGGAGTTTCATGGCAATTTAGTCTTCCATCAGTGCCTTGCCATTACCCACTGTCAGGCCATAAACCCGTTCTCAGGAAGGATTGGTCCGTTTAGTCTGAGTTAATTTGAGGGAACCTGTTCAGTCATCCAGGTTCAGCGTAAAAGACAATAATGTGTTACAGTGATTAATCTGTAGGGGAAGCTTAATCCAAGAGAATGGGGGTGCACTGCAAAATGAATCTTTCCATCACATTTTATGTAACTCCTGGTGAGGAATTTTGGTCTCTGGTTTTACTATTTGCTAAGCGATTAGACTTGCAGAAATATAGGAGATCAATGACAACAGAAGCTTGTGCAGTAGGCAAGTTTAAAAATTGTTCCTCAAGAGGCTGTAAGATACTGGGTAAAGGGATAGAGCTTCTAGCCTTTCTCTAACTCAGGGTCTTTAACCCTGAAGTCTTAAATACGAACCTCTGCGACTTCTTTAGTTTGATACGTTTGAGTTGCATCCTTGAATGGGGCATTGTACTCTGTAATGGGTCTAATCAGTGCTGAGTATAAGGTAACAAGGACATCTTCAGATCTGGAATGTATACTCTTTGCTCTTGTGAAAGGATTTTCTGATTACAATTGCCACATAATTGAAGGACAACTAACTGTCAACCCAGTTCATAAACTACATTTTGTTTAGTAATGGAGTATTGTCTAACTTGTTTAGAGGACAGTGTTTTTGCCAAATTAAGCAGTACTACACTTTTACATTTATTTTGAGCCCATTTTCAGCACAACCTGTTTTAAGTCTAGTAATTTCTGAAGGGTATAGGTATCCGAGGTAGTCTTGACAGTAACACTGTGTTGCAGCTATTGTCAAACTTAGTTAACCAAAGTGGTTTTCAGTTTTGGAATCGGAAGTGAATCCAGAAAAGGGGTCCCAGTACAGAGCTCCAGGGAACTCTGCTGGTTACCTTCATGCTTTTAGATGAGGCAGTTGTCTTGTGAGCTATGTGGGTTCTGTCTTTTAGCCATTTTGCCATCCAACTTACTACACGTGATCTGCACTTGGTGTTCTTGCAGTGCCCTCTTGGGATGTGACATCACATGCTTTGGCTAGTACAAGATACTGTGTGACTAGAATAACCACTGTCAACACTCTGCGACCCTCTCGAAGAAGTTCACTACATCTCCCATTGGCAAAGCCAAACTATTGAGGGTCTAGCTTGACAGTTGTACATTTCATAGCATTGCAGATCAGCCATATAAAGTTGATGGATTTACAGTTGTTTGGGTCTGTGTTGGGGCCACCCTTGTTGGGAGAGGGTATCACCACTGCAGTGTGCCATAATTCTGGAAAATATCCTGTGGCTATGCTGAGGTGAGAGTTTGAGGAAAGGTTTGGTGGTGGCATATTTGATGATTTATAATCATCCAAGTATGTTGTCAGGTCCCATGGAAAATGTATTTTTTGTATTTGGCACCTTCAGATAATGTTCATTGGTGATAGTACGGGGTTTTAGGATATATGGAGTTGGGGCAGATTTTCAGGGTTGAAGTTTGCATGAAGATTGTTTGCTAGTATACTGGTGATGTCTACTCTGTTGCAGTGGGTGATCCATTTTAGGATAAATCTTGAATAGTGTTGATAGTTTTTTTTAATTTCCTAACCTAGCAGAAGATGGACTAGCTTTAACTTCAGTAGCTAGCCTAAGATCATGGGCTGCTTTTAGTCACATTTTTCAGTTACCTGGTAATATTTTTTTATATTGTGTGAGGGGTTTTGGATCTGCTGCATAATTTGAAGGAATTTTTTTCTCTTGTAAAGTTTGTTGGTTGACCAGAAGTGATTGTTATAAACATTTTATGTACCATATTTTTATTTTTATATACTGCACAGCCATTTTCTGTGTATATCCTAACACCATCTGGTCAAACAAATGTTTATATTTAGCTTTCAGTAACTTGCTATTGTTAATATTTACTATGTTATGACTTAAAACATTAATATAAAAGAAAACCATATTAACATGTTTCCAGTTATGTTATACATCATGTGTTTGTTCTTATAGCTGTTCGGTCCAACATTACATAAATTGCTGAATTCCTGCCTTCCCTTAAACCTCAGCCCCCAAACATTGTTTTGCATATATTCCCACAATTTCCATTAATTTCTATGTAACTTGCGCATTCCCTTTTTCAAAACATCCTACTCCAGTTTTGTTAATCTTCAGTACTTCAAATACATCTGGTTTAAACTTTGATTTCCATTTCTAATAATTGCTTTTTTTCTTTTTACACTCACCAGAATTGAACTTAAGGCCATACTATGACTAGGCAGTTCCCAGCTCAAAAGAAGAATTTCCTTAATTTCACTCGTGTCCAGTGTTTCTGACAAAGTACTCTGGAGGGATTTTTTTTAAAGTCTGCAAACTCATTACACTCCAAGCGCACAAGTCCTTAGTTATCTTTTCCTTCCTATCGTGCCTCCGGCATTTACCATCTACCTGAGAAAAACTACCTATGCAAACACTTCCAAGCAAAATTCTTAAATCTTCTAGACGTCCCATAATTGGGAGACTTTTATATTTGTCCTCCCATTGTTCTATTGTAAATTGCTTCTCCAATCTGTCGTTCCAATCTTTTCTAACCTTGTCTGATTCTTACAGTTATCGTACAATATTTTTGCATGTCCTACTAATTATCCCCTTTTTATCAGCAGCTTCTGTTCTAGACTCAACTAAAACCTCAACCAGTGCTGGTCTTTCACGTAGAGGGAAAGGGACAGCGTAATCCTGCCTAACTCTGATACCGATCCCTGGTAGGGAGGGCAGTCTCTACCCTGCAGTCCAAATGTCGTCTTGGCCTCATCCCATTCTTTTACCTTTCCTTCTGTAGGTATTTGCTTCCATTACTTTGGTTCCTTTGATAATTTTCTACAGTAAATTCCAGCTCCTCCTTACCTGTTCTGTGTACTCCAACTTGCAGTCTCCCCATTGGCAAAATCTCCTTTCTTGTGTTAGCTTAGTTCTTAGAATACTTTTTGCTACTTCATGAATATAATAATCTATATGGTTGTTATTCTTAAGGATCTGCATCTAAAGTCCCAGTCTCCTTATTTTCTGATTTCCCCTTCATCCTTTTCCACTGTACATCATTCCTTTCTGCTTTTATGTATGTGAGCCTTAATTGTGCAGCTCTAAAATATCACTTCAAATCAAGTAATCCTAAACCACCTTGTGTAACTTATTCCATTTAACCTTTGCCTCTCCTCCCAGATAAATTTCTTCAACTCTTACTGTCCACAACTTCTCCTCTGGTTGATTAAAAATATCCCTGATTTATATATAAAACCAAAGGAACTAAAAACATTTTCACTGCTTGTTTCTCTGTCCACATCCAGAAAAACAAGAGCTTCTAGTTTCTCAGTTTTTGTGATGTCCTTCAAGGATGCATCTGCAGTCCTTACAAATGGGTTGTCCTGTCGTCAGGCAGCCCTTCGGTCGGCCGGATTCCAAAGTCTGGGTCTGGCCTCGGCTGGTGTCGCACTTCACCCGATGTCATAGCTGCAGTTATTCGGGTATAAAGGCATCAGCCAACGCCATTTTCCTCCGTCTTTCTTGCCGCGTGGCGCCCGAAGCAGAAGCTGTTCGCAAGTGCCGGTCGGTCAGAACCAGAGATTACTACTACCGAATACTACTTCGAAGACTTCTAAAAAGCTAAGTACCCCGTTGGGGACTCTTTCTTGCCTCAGCTGATGTCAGAAAAAGTGAATAACTGTGTAACTTGTGGGAAACAAATACCTCATAAAGATTTCCACTCTTACTGCTTACCCTGTTTAGGCCCAGACCACGACGTAGTAGCTTGTCTAGCCTGTGCTTCTTTTAACCGGCGGACGCTTAGACGTCGGTCTGAATTTGCTGAAGAGTTTTTCGGCTCCGATTTCGCTTATATTATGCCGTCGGATCCTCCAACTGCGCAAATGTCTAAAAAACGCAAGGAAAAGGACCGACACTCGCGGTCCGCGGTTTCGGCCGAAACCGCGGTTAAGCCAACTGCGAGTGTCTCGGTTTCGGCTGAAACCGAGCAAGCGGTTCTTCCTTCACCCGAAAACTTGCCTTCTACCGAGGCCTCTTCAAACCTCGTGGAGTCTGCCTCTGAAATCCCACCTGCTGTTGCAGTTTCTCAGGAACTATCTGATACTATTCCCTTGGATACTTCAAACCCAGCACGTGGAGCTGCTAGGCCACCTGCAGCCATGTCCATTAAGGCCTTTGCCAGGGCTAAAGCAGCTAAGACTACTAAAACTGTGCCTGCTAAGCCCCCCACTCACAGGCCTAGCTCCAGTTCACAACGGCTTAGTTTAGCAGAGGATCTCATTTCTTTAATCCGGGGATCCCAACCTCATCCAGACAGGGCCTCTCTGCCTCCAGAGAAGAGGCCTAGAGCAGAGCCCCCTCAGCCTATTTCTACAGATGAATCCGCTGATGATTCAAATGATACAGACCCTCCAGAGGCTCCTTTCTCCCCTTATGAAGACTCTGATGCTGAAGAGTCCATTCCTTCTGCCTCTCCGCCTGAGGAATTTTCCTTTGGGGAAACCTTGCATGCTATGAGGGAACAATTTCAGTGGCAGGGCCAGGATTTTTCAGACTCCAGAAAAAGGCTTAGGACCTTTCTGCATTTACCACAACATAGGCCTTTAGCCATACCTCCAGTTCTTTCTGTTGTAGATGATGCATTTAATGATGCTTGTACTGCTCCTGATTCTCTACCTCCGGCCCCTGCTAAGCCTGATAGATACTACAGGGTCCCAGACACGCATTACCATTTGTATAAGGCTCCTTTTGCAGATCCCGAGACTATCTCCCAAGGGCCTAAGGCTGTAGCAGCTACCTCTGCTAAAAACCCCCTCCCCTCTGAAAGGGAATCCAGATCCTTAGAGAGATGGGGTAAAAAAGTTTACACTTCTGCTACTCTTACAGCTAGGGCCTTGAACTGTCAATTTCACATGATCCAGTATCAAGAATTTATGCTAGACCAGTTAACCAAAAAACTGTCCTCTGATGAAGCATTAGACAAAAAATCTGTACAGGAAATGGTACATAACATTCAGCAAGTCAGTAACCATTCTTTAAAATGTGGCTATGATGCACTGGAGGCTTCCTTTAGATCAGCCATGACAGGCACAGTTATCAGAAGGCATGCATGGTTAAAAGAGCAGGCCTTGCCAGACCATGTCAAGTCCAAACTATTAGATGCTCCTATGGATAAGATCAATTTGTTTGGCTCTCCTGCACAACAGGTGCTGAAGAAGATGGAAGAGAAGGCAAAATCTGTCCAAACATTTAAAGATTTCTTACAGGTCCAACCGCCAAGGTTTAGCAGAAATGGGCCCTCCAAAAATTGGTCCTTTCCAGACTCCTCCAGAACTGAGGCAGGAATAGGCGTTCAAGAGGCAGAAACCAATCCAGAGGTGCCTACAGGGGACGCCAGTGGCAGGGCAACAACCAGCGAAGTACGGCCACAGACATAGCCACCACCACAACTACAGGGCAATCACAGTGACTTGGCACTGGCACCGCCTACCAGGGAACAACTAGAAGCACCCTTAGGCGGGAAGCTAGCCTTATTCTCAATAAACTGGCATTACATCACAAGAGACAAGTGGATTTTACAGACAATAGACCAAGGCTACAGGTTCCACTTCCATACTCTACCAGGGAAGAGAGGAATGCCAAACCTACCGCCAAATCAAAAGGCAGAAGCTCTAAAACAAATATCTCAATTAAGGATGAGAGCTGTGGAAAAGGTACCATCTATGGAGCAAGGAAAGGGATTTTACACCAGACTCTTCGTGGTACCAAGAAAAGAGAGCAAATGAGGCCTATTCTCGACCTGTCCGCTTTAAACACATTCCTCATTGTTCCAAAATTCAAAATGCTGAGACTACAGCAGCTTCTTCCCATGCTGGGCAAGGAGTCTTGGCTGGTAACTCTAGATCTCAAGGAGGCATACCTGCACGTCCCCATACGACCAAATTGCAGAAGATACCTCAGATTTCTTGCAGGATTAGAGCATTATCAATTCTCAGCATTGCCCTTTGGCTTATCTACTGCGCCCAGAGTGTTCACGAAATGCCTGACATCAGTAATTGCTCATTGCAGGCTTCAGGGAATCCAAATTTACCCCTACCTGGACGATTGCCTGATACAAGCGGACAACAAAAACAAGCTAGCAGAAGACTTACAAAGAGTCATTTACCTGCTACAAGCCCTGGGATATACAGTCAATATAAAAAAGTCAAGGCTGATTCCATCCCAAAGAATAACCTTTTTGGGTGCAGAGCTGGACACATCAAAGCAAATGGCATTCCTAACTGCAGAAAAGCAAGAGCAACTACCTCTCTACTTCTTGACATTAACAAAGCAGAACCATCTAACAGCAAGAAAAGTACTGCAAGCCCTGGGCTTCATGGCATCCTGCATAATACTGGTCCCTCATGCCAGACTGCATATGAGAAAGCTACAGTGGTACCTAAAGAATTTATGGTCTCAACACAAGCACAGCCTAGAAACCAAAATTCCAATAATCCCATGCCTGAAGCAAGAGTTCCTATGGTGGGCTCAGGCCTGTCAATCAAACACAGGATTGCCCTCCTACAGCATTCAACCAAGCCAAACCATCACGACGGACGCCTCAGACCTCGGTTGGGGGGCCCACATGCTGGACAAGTGCATACACGGCTTATGGACTCAAGACCAGCTGCACCTGCACATAAATCTAAAGGAAATGCTGGCAGTAAAATTGGCAATCCAGACATTCAGACCATTTCTCCGAGAAGGTCAGTTGATAAGGACAGACAACACCACAGTTATGTGGTACATCAACAAACAGGGAGGCACACATTCATACCCTCTATGCCGGATGGCAATGGACCTATGGAATGTGGCTCTGAGCTACAACATTCAGTTACAAGCAATTTTTGTACCGGGAAAAGAAAACATTCTAGCAGACATATTAAGCAGGACTACCACGGATGCCCACGAATGGATGCTGCATCCGGACATCTTCAAAGCCATTACAAGAAAATGGGGACTCCCAGAAATAGACTTATTTGCATCCCCACGCAATCACCAGCTAAAGAAATTCTGCACAAGGACGTACCACCCACTTGCTTGGAAGGTGGACTCCCTATCCTTCAGTTGGAAAAACCTGACAGCATATGCATTCCCACCACTTCCTTTGATGCACAAGGTGCTATTGAAGATCAAAGAGGACCGTCCAAGGATCATTCTGATAGCTCCAGACTGGCCGAGGTAACATTGGTACCCATTACTAAGGAGCATGTCTCGGGAACAAATATGGGCACTACCCCTGGTTCCATTGCTGTTAACACAGAACATCTACAACATCCTGCATCCAAACCTGAAAACTCTGCAGCTGACTGCCTGGAACATTACATAAGAGCAATTAACCCAAATTTATCACAAAGGGTTAAAGACATTATCCTTGAGGCTCACAGACCCTCAACAAGAAAAAATTATGCAGCAAAATGGAAAAGATATCTCATTTGGAGTACTGCAAAGGGAGAAGATATGTCACTGGTAAACATAGCCAACATCCTGGAATACTTGGCAGAGCTCTTCCACACAGGCCTGTCCTATTCTTCCATCAAGATACATGTATCAGCTATTTCAGCAGAATACAGCTTGGATCCTCCTGTCTTCTCGCATCCCCTGCTCAGGCAGTTTCTGAGAGGAATTAAAAATGTAAAACCTCCTAGGAAACCACCATTGCCAGCATGGGACTTGAACTTTGTCCTAGAAAAATTGACACTTCCTCCTTTCGAACCAGCAGCAACAGCAGAATTACAATACTTATCATGGAAGACTGCTTTCCTGCTGGCAATCACTTCAGCAAGAAGGGTATCTGAACTACAGGCATTAATGGCAGTGCAAATCTTCCTGATCTTCCATCAAGATAGAGTGTCCGTGAGAACAAATCCTACATTTATGCCTAAGGTGGTATCCAGAGTGTCTTTAAATCAGGCTATCCACCTACCTACATTCTTCCCCAACCCACAGAACAGGGGAGAAAGACTGTTGCATATCTTGGATGTACACAGACAGTTACGCTACTACCTGGACAGGACCAAGGGCAATAGAAAAACTGACCAGCTACTGGTAGCATATGCAACAGGAAGGGAAGGAAAAGCAATTTCAAAACAGACAATCTCCAAGTGGATAGGAAATTGCATTAGATTTTGTTACTCCTACCATGGAAAGAAAACTCCAGAGAACATCAGGCCTCACTCTACAAGGGCTACAGCCACTACCACAGCTTTCTTACGAGGAGTGGCTACCAAGGACATTATAGAGGCTGCTACTTGGACCTCCGTGCATACATTTGCCAAGCATTATAATTTACCTTTATACTCTAGATCCCGAGCAGGTTTTGCCACTGCTGTTTTGCAAGGGATCCTAACTACACCATAATCTCTTCTTTCCTCCTCCCCTAGTTTGGCTATGGTATTCTACCCATTTGTAAGGACTGCAGATGCATCCTTGAAGGACATAGTACAGTTTTGTACCTACCATAAATGTAGATGTCCGATAGGAATGCATCTGCGGTCAGGATTGCCCATCCGCCTTCCCCTCTGTGGTACTCCTAGGGTATTTGCCCAACTTATAGCTAGCTGGGGGGGGATCTATTATGGTGTATTTGTTTGTATATATGTACATACATGCTTATTTTTTGTGTTTGCTCTCTACTATTTGGAAACATTGGCATTTATCCAAATTTAGCCTTCCAAGAGGGCACCTGGCATCTGGGGCAAGAAACACTGAGGAAAATGGCGTCGGCTGATGCCTTTATACCCGAATAACTGCAGCTATGACGTCGGGTGAAGTGCGACACCAGCCGAGGCCAGACCCAGACTTTGGAATCTGGCCGACCGAAGGGCTGCCTGACGACAGGACAACCCATTTGTAAGGACTGCAGATGCCTTCCTATCGGACATCTACATTTATGGTAGGTACAAAACTGTACTTTGTCTTTTTTTAGTCTCTTCCCACATATCCTTAGCTGCTGTAACTTGAGCCTTTTTAATCCATACTCGTAAATACTGAATCTTATCAATAACTTGCCATTGTTAGATAAGTAAATGTGTATCACAAACATCTGTTCTGTCTAATATTGATCTCCAGAGTAATTTAACATTGCTTTTTAAAAATATTCATATGCACAAGTTAACTCTTTGCAGTATAGCTTGAGATCTACTGTTAACTACTATGAGACAGTTGTAATAAAATAATATGGTCGTCTTAACTGAACTGCCTTCATACTCATTGACATCCTACCTTGTATTAGTCTGCTTTCTTTAAATAGCCCTAGTTTTAGGAGCACTAATGATGCTTTCTTCTCTAGTACATTATGTATTACCCAACTTAAGATCTGTATAGCCGAGGTTAAATTCTCGTCTGAGTATGAGACTTTGCATATTCAATTTGCTTTTGTATTGATTGAACTTTGTGCATGCCTAAAATATAATTTATGCTCCTAACAAATCCTTCTTAATCACATCTCAACATATGCTTCTTGTCTATGGAAATTTTTCATGTGTCATAGGTGTAGAGATTTCTGTAAAAATTTCCCTCCAAAAATTTAAAATGTCCTTGATTTAGTTGCATCTCTAAGGTAAAGACACATTTTTCTCCTCTCTGATCAACTATAATGTCTGTAGTCATTCAGTTCATGCTTAATTTTGTACTGTATTCTCTTCTGTACTCTGATATTGCCTTATGTCCTGCATTACCCTTTTAGACTGCCATTTCTAGTCTGTTATAAGATGATTATGGTTTAACAAATTCACTATCCCACTTCCATGTATTGGCTTTCATTTTTATTATTAAGCCTGTATGTGGAGGTTGATGTGAATGCTGTAACAATTTTCACTCTCGTTATCCCAGTTTGTATATCTTGATGGTGGCCCCCCCCCCCACCCCACGTCCAGCTTCCTTTAAATATTTGCCGATGCCCACATGTGATCCTGTAGTTACCTTGGTGGGCACTGTGCCTATTATGCACTGCTGTTCGATAGATCTGGTAGTCCCAAACATCCTGTTTTGTCATTACATTTTTCCCCATTGCAGTTCTCCCCAGCCAAGAATTGAACCATTGGCTTGTATGGATTATCTTTGTTTGTGGATGTGTGCAAGCATTGACCAGCACTAAGTGATTCCTGTTTCATTGAAGAGCTGATAGTGAATTGCACCTTTGTGATCTGGGGCAACCTTAGAACAGAACTACTGCTCCTTTTTTGAGTGGAGTGGAGTCAGCTAAGATGATTCCATGTAACTTCCATCATTGTTCCAGGAATGGCCTACTGAGAGGTGACCATGGAATACATCTCTAGTGCATTAGATGGCACATGTATCACTTCGGTCTGGCAGGAGTTGGGGAGGTCCTCCAAAACTAGGTGGAACCATACCTTTTAATCTGGTACTGCAAGAAATCTGGACAAAACCTGGTGGGGGGGGGGCCTCAAGGCTCATACAGACCTAAACAATGGGGTGCTCCTACCTCCAAAAGTGGAGAAGACAAATCACAACCTTACAGGAAACAGTCCCAATGACTTTCCTCTACCAGATCCAAGCACTTTTCTTTTTGCAGCCCCCTTAGGGGGAAAACTAGCACTTTTCGCCACAAATTGGCAAAGGATTACCCAAGACAAATGGGTCCTGAACATAGTGTCCCAAGGCTACAGGTTCCATTTCCACACTCTACTAAGGTCAAAAGGTATGCCAGACCTGCCACACAATCAATGGGCAGAGGCACAAAAACAAATTACGGCCCTCATGGACATGAGGGCCATTCAGCAAGTACGGCAACAAGAGCAGGGGCAAGGATTTTACTCCAGACTTTTCCTAGTACCCAGAAAGGACAAAACCTGGAGACCAATACTGGACCTGTCTATACTAAACTCATTTCTGGAAGTTCCAAAATTCAAGATGCTGACTCTGCAGCAGCTACTGCCCATGCTGGGCAGGGAGGCTTGGCTCTTAACTTTGGACCTAAAAGAGGCATACCTGCATGTCCCAATCAGACAATCTTGCAGAAGATAGCTCAGATTCATAGCTGGCTCAATGCATTACCAATTCTCTGCACTGCCCTTTGGCTTATCTACTGCGCCCAGGGTCTTCACAAAATGCCTGGCACCAGTAATTGCTTTTTGCAGACAAAAAGGAATTCAGATATATCCCTACTTGGATGACTGCCTAATTCAAGCAGAGAACAGACCTTCTAAAACATCTGGCGTTTGTAAAAAGATTACTAATTGGCCTAGGATACACAGTAAACGAAAAGAAATCAAAACCAGTGCTCTCTCAAGAGATAATATTCCTGGGTGCAAGCCTAAATAAAACTGCCCAGATGGCTTATCTCACGCCAGACAAACAAAAGCAACTGATTACCTACTTCAAGAGTTTGGTAACAAAAACCCAGTTATCTGCAAGGAAACTCCTGCAGGCCTTGGGTTTCATGGCATCCTGCATTCTACTAATTCCATATGCCAGACTGCATATGAGGAAACTGCAGTGGTATCTAAAAAGTGTTTGGACTCAGCATTGCCACAGCCTGGAGACAGTAATTGCACTGATCCCCTGCCTCCAACAGGAGTTGCGATGGTGGATAGAAGCCTGCCACCACAACAAGGGTCTGCCATTCAGTTTACCCACAGTCAGACAGACACTGACAACGGATGCATCAGACTATGCCTGGGAAGCCCATATGGCAGGAAAATGTATTCAGGGCACATGGCTTGCAAACCAGATGCATCTTCACATCAGTCAAAAAGAGATGCTAGCTGTACAAAATGCCCTGACAGCTTTCAAGGACCTGCTTCATCCAGGACAATTACTGATAAAGACAGATAACACTACGGTTATGTGGTACATAAACAAGCAGGGAGGTACACATTCCTAACCCCTCTGTAGACGAGCAATGACCCTATGGGACGCAGCATTGGAATCTCAAGTACACTTGCAAGCACAAACAAACACACTGGCAGACAAACTAAGCAGAAACCTCATGGATCCCCATGAATGGAAACTGGATCCACAAGTCTTCAGCATAAGGAGATGGGGATGCCCAGACATAGATCTATTTGCCTCCCCTCACAACTGCCAATTAGAGATTTTGCACAAGGATTTATTACAAACAAGCATGGAAAGTGGACGCCCTATCCTTCAGCTGGAAAAATCTAACAGTATATGTCTTTTCCCCCACTGCCTCTCCTTCCCAGGGTACTCCTAAAGGTCAGACAAGAGAGGCCAAGCATGATCCTGATTGCACCAGACTGGCCACGCCAACACTGGTACCCAATCCTGAAGAGCTTGTCTCAAGGTCCAGCATGGATATTGCCTCAAACTTCTCAATTGCTGACCCAACAAAACAGATCCTGCACAGCCAACGCAAGACCTTAAATCTGGCAGCATGGCGAATAATGTAGCCATTCAGAGCACGTCACTTACAAAAGCTGTTATGGACGTTATCTTGGAGGCCAGAAGGCCCAGTACCAGAAAATCTTATGCAGAAAAATGGAAGAGATTCTCTGCTTGGAACCAGGAACAAGGCATAAACACAAGTGTACCAACTATCCCTCAGATTTTACAATACCTAACTGAGATGCTAAACAAAGGCCTTTCTCATCTATTAAGATTCATGCCTCTGCCATTTCAGCCCATTACAATATGGAACCACCTATTTTTTCTCCTCCTTTACTAAGGCAGTACCTCAGAGGGGCCAAAAACATTAGGCCTCCAAGGAGAGCACCAATTCCGGCCTGGGACCTCTATGTTTTGGAAAAACTCACACTACCTCCTTTCGAGCCAGCATCAACAGCAGATATAAAATTCTTTTCCTGGAAAACAGCACTGCTCCTAGCAATGACCTCTGCAAGCCGAGTCTCAGAGCTACAAGCACTCATGGCTGTGGAACCTTTCATCATTTTTCATCCAGACAGGGTTTCTCTGCGGGCGAACCCTACATTTATGCCTAAGGTGGTATCCAGTGTGGCCCTCAACCAAACCATCCACTTGCCAACCTTTTATCCTAATCCACAAAACAAGGGTGAAAAAATTCTGTATGCTTTGGTCATAGGCAACTAAGATTCTACTCGGGCAGAACTAAAGCTTTCAGAAAGACTGAGCAACTTTTAGTGTCATATGCTGCAGGTTCACAAGGAAAGGCCATCTCAAAACAGATTAAATGGATAGGCCATTGCATACGTTTATGCTGTCTCCAACATGGCAAATCAGTGCCTAAGGATATTGGGCCTCATTCCACCAGAACAGCCACCTCAGCAGCCTTCCTCAGAGGAGTACCAACCAAAGATATCTTAGAGGCTGCAACTTGAAGTTCAGTGCACACCTTCACAAAGCACTACCACTTACCTCCTTTATTTTAAGTCCAGAGCAGGCTTTGCCACTGCAGTTCTGCAGGTCCTCATAGCCTCTCCAAATCCTATTTAGACCAGCCACCCTGCCTCAGCTGTGGGATTCAACCCAAGAGTAATGACTGCAACAGTGAAACACGTTGAACATAGTACAGTTGTGTACCTACCATAAGTGTAGATGTTCGAGTGTATTCACTGTTGCAGTCCAGGTTACCTACCCACCATCCCCCTTTTCTTTGCTGGGGCTTATCTACACTTCTCTATCCTATACAACCTTTTTTGGTGTATTTGCTTGTAGATGAAGGACATGTTATTTTTCTGTGTATTTTTATTGGCATATTTTTTCAGCCTACCAATTTAGGGGCACTTGACATCTGGGGCAAGAAAAACTGAAGAAAATGGCGTCTACTGCTTCTTTTATACCCCTGGCGCACTGACGTCAGGGAAGAGGTGACAGCAACTGACGCCAGACCTAGACTTGGAATCTGGCCGACTGCGGGTAGCCTGCCAGCAGGATAACCCAAGAGTAATGACTGCAACAGTGAATACACTCTAACATCTACATTTATGGTAGGTACACAACTGTACTTTGTGTTAACATACATTTTCTGAAGGATTTGAAGTCTGAAACTCAAACGTATGTTGTTTGGTGAGTTCAGTCATCAGATCATCCCAGTGATTTGCCAGAAGTACAAATTTGAGGAATAGCCCCAAAATGAGCTAAATTTGGACATTCTGCGAAAATCTGTACCGTTGAGAGGTATGGGCCGGGAACCTCTGGCTTGGGGATAGGTAGGTTGTCTGCCTTCCTTATCCTGCTGTCATCATAAGGCTCCCCAGGAAAAGATAGAAGTGATAAAAATGCTGACATTTATGATGGATCAGACTCGAACCCAGACTGATACGAACAGCTACTTCTGTGTCATCTCCGTGAAGTCTGCATGAAACACTGTTGATTTAACACAGAAAATAAGGCCGTCTTTGTAGTGTTGCATACAGACTTGATTTATTACCATTCCTTTAGAATTACTGCTGTTAGAGCTTACCTGCTTTCAACTCAAGTTTAATGTTTGCTGGTACAAGCATCTTTGTAGGAGTAAACAGACTTCAAGTTTGACAGATCTCTGTAATGGAATACTGTGTTGTAACACAAATGGATAATTGGTTCTGACTACATTAGCAAAGTGATGAGGTTATTTCTTTAAAAAAATAATGGGACTAATATTCTTATTTTAATTGGTGATCCTAATGTAATTACTTTTCTGGCCGACAGGAAAAGAAGTGTTATTGCTGATGCAAGCTCTGAACACACTGTCTACTCCAGAAGAAAAACTAGCAGCACTTTGCAAAAAATATGCTGATCTGGTAAGAGTTTATCTTAAAAGTTTTTTTTTTTGTTGTTTTTTTTTTTTTTTTTTTAATTAAATGTTATTTTAAATGCGTCCTGGAGGAGTGCATTTCTGGTTAGATTTTCAGTGAAGTAATTTCTGGCTGATGTTGGTGTAGTTCTTAAACCCCAGGCGCAGTGTATGTGGGAGTGAAATTTTATACAATATGTGAACTGTTGGATGTTTATCCTAACCTCAGCACAAACTTTGTAAGATTCTTCAGTTATTCATTAATGTACTTGCCTGCATATTTTTGCAAGTGTTCTGTCTTTATACTTGTTTTATAAATGGATTCTGCATTTTATAGTGAGACTTCTGTGTGTCCTCGTAGACATTTAGTCCCTCAGCAAGCACACACTTGTGTTGCATTTTTTGTTCTAGTAGCCTTGGCATGGCTTGGTTACTTCAGAAATGATCTACCTGTGTGTTTGATTTTGTATACATATCTGTTAACAAAAATATGATTGTGCATTAGTTTCTGAGGTGTTTAATTCAAAAGTGCCTGAAATATTCTCAGCCAGGAGTATGTCGGCTGCATTGTTTGAATCCTTAATATTTTGTCTCCTGGTATCTCCTTTAGAAGTAGAAATGATCAAAAATGTGACCCCCCCTATGGTTGTGTAGTTAATGTAAAGACAACATTGCCTAGAACAGGGATACTGAGACCCATTTGCCATGCCCAGGTGTGGTGGTGGTTGCAGGAAAGTGTTTAGGTGACTGTTGACCAGTTGGGCTTAGCCCAAAAAATTTGCATGGGTCATCAGTATGTGCTTATCACCCACAGGGTGAAAGGTGAGTGTTAAGTATAACTGTCACTTGGTAGACAGGAACAGAATGGATTTAAATAGAGAAAGACCTTGGCAGTGGGAACTGACTAATAGGAGTAGATTGTCTCCTCACTGCTAAGGAAAGAGCTGGAGCTTTATTCAGTTGGTCTTACCTTTGCAAATATTGGGGTTTGTGGAATGGACTACTGGAGTGAGACTGGTGTATCTCTCTCGCTCTGGAATGGTCATTTGTGAGAAGATGAGGGAGATATTCACAAGAGCCCTGATTGCATACCATGCATTTGGTTTACAGAACAAACGGTCTTGTTTACTTGCACCTATCAGCTGTTCAAAACATTTGTCTGCGTTAAAGAGCATGGTTGCAGCACAAAGCACATTGCCACCTGCTACTTTTGTAGTTGTAATGGGAGACCAATGCTTGCATAGGAATGGAGATATTTGGATGAACCGGTAGGGTTGTTTTTTGACTTTCTTGCTAGTGTTTTCTGTAATAAGCCGCATACTTTAGTTATAAGGAAGCTCATGAGCATTTGTTAGCAAAAAATACTTTGGTCCCAAGGTTTTTGCCCAAATTCATACTTGCAACATGTCTGTGGTTGTGCGTTTTGGGCACTGTGGCCAAGAGGTGCTGTACTCTCACTTTTACCCAACTCATCAAGAGGTAATAAACAGTAGGAAAGACAGTTGTATAGACCCTGAAAGCCTAAATGTGTTGTATTGGTGTCTTGAGAACTTCTGCCCAACAATTCTATGCTGGGTGTTTTTAGATCCCAGCTTTAAAATTAACCTTTCCCATACACAGGGGAAAGATAAGGATATGGAGTATGAATTGACAGATTTCACATCATCTGTTATTGAAGTGATGACAGAGAGATGTGGCCAGAAATGTGTTCATTGTGTGTCATGGCAGAATTAGCAATGAGGGAAGCCACCAGGTTAAACAAAATGAGAGGCCTGTTTTGTAGTAGGAGGAGAAAAGGGAGGTCCCTATATTTGACACTTCGAGCCAGACCGGCTAAGAAGACAAGCAACTGCAAGTAACTGAAGAAAAGGTTTGAGGTGTCAGAGTCTGGTGAGACCATGGATGATTATTATAGGTTTGTAGGGATTTGGGCATACAGTCTGGTGACCAAACAGATAAGGAAAATTATGTGCAAGGGTGGTGAATTGGTGACCTGAAGTGGGGACATTTTCAGGAGACTGGTAGAACATCTTGGATTCTAGTGGACATGCTCACCTTTGAGGATGCAATGCCAGCAGCAGCTGATGGGACTAGATCCATTTCTGTAGATGGAGATTATGCACATTGCCTTATTGGCATATAAGTTTTGTGCCTGCACAAACCTACTCTGGCAACTTTCTAGAATGGAGAATTCCCTCCTCCGACTCCTTTTGAGAGAGGATTGGCTGAAACCCCTCCCATCAGGGGAAGACTAATCCCAGTTACAGAAAGTCAGTTCAGTCTTGGTACCAACTGTTAGACTCGCAGTTGAATCTCTCCTCAGCAGCTTGCATTGTTGTATTACATCTTCCAGACTGATTCCTTTGGGATCTTCCCTTCCTCTTTCTTTATTATTGTATAAGTTTATTCTTTTTTATTAAAAAAGTGTTTGAGCATTAAGGTTTTATTTTAATATACTTACTCTTTACTACTGCTAATTCCTCTGGGAATTCTAACTTCGTACTTACTGTTCGTGTGCTTAATACTGGTTTTAAGCAGTTATAGGACTCTTCTAAAGTATTTTGACTTGTATTAGGAAACTGAAATTTTGTGTAGTCGTTTGAACACCACTTCATTTTAAAGTTATGACAGGGCAATATTTTGTCATTTTTTTTCTTCGTTTTTGTTATACTTTTTAACACTGTTATAGTTTTTATTTGTATTTTACCACAAATTTTCTGTTGAGATTTTTTCACTTGCTGACAAATGATTCACTAAATGCTGATTTATGCTATTTTGATGTAAGGGCATATATTTGATTTTTTGACACTAGAAAAGTGAATTTTGCTTGAACTGTTACCGTTTCCTTGTTTACCACATTGTGCAGTTTGTAGAACAGTGCTTGGCACATTTTGAACTGTTTCTGCTATTTTATGCAGAATTAGCCCTGTTTGCTGTGTGGGGTCATAGTTTATATTTTCTATTGTTGCTGCCCTTAGTTAGCTCTTTATACTGTCAGTGTATTATTCTGGCAGGTATATTTTCTCTAACTTGAATCCTGATATGGATGCACCTACCCCCAATGAAATCCAGTTTCACCTAAAATGAAATAAAAAAAAATAAGCATGCCACAGCCTACAGTTTATTAATCTGTTGCCTTTAGCTGGCCTGCAGACCAGTTAGATTTTCCTCAGTCACCCACCAGTGAGTTCCGCAGCCCGCTATGGTACAGGGATAGACACATTTTCTGGGGCTGTTCCATTACCTTGTACAGATATAGGAGAACCAAGCCTTTAGGTGCTTAAGACTTAATTCTCTGTCCCAGATACTTTGGCATCTAGTGTAGGTCACAGTAAGATGACGCAAACTTCACACGAGAGATAATAAGGTGGTTAGAATGTATAGGGCCGATGTGGTTTCATTAGCTAAGTGTGTGTTAGTCAGCCTATCTCTGAAACTGTGCTGTTCATAATTATTATGGAGCTACCTGCTGTAGAGATCAGTCTATGACCATAGATTATGATGAGGACTCTGATGTGGACAGTAGTGAATGCGGAGTCCTTCCAGTCTGATTTGTTTGGAAGGTGAACAGGTTCAGAAACCCAAGCAAGCGTTTACCTTTCCACAGATGCTAGTACAATTTAGATTTATTTTGCTGGGCGCAGTCTGGAGCTGTTCCAGAGACTGGCAGAGTTTGATCTCATTGAGGATTTGAGATTCCAAATGTTTTGGCTGTTCCTCCTATCCAGTTGTCTAGATTGCGCTTAAATATGGTCATTGAGGAGCTGTGCTTCACGTGAATTGGGAGTTTATTCCAGAGGGAGCGTCAGTTACTGGGAGGCACATCTCTCTCTCCAGCATGTTCTGTTGATGTCATAGGCTAGGCTGAGATTCCTGGAGTGAATGACTCTTGTTCCAGTTGATTTGTGGAGGTGCAGCATTTCCATTAACACCGGGTCAGAGACTGCTGTGAAGGCCAGGCACAAGTTAACTGTCCCGTACCCATTGGGTACAGAGTACAGTGACAGGGCTTTCAGTCTTTGCATGTAGGTCATGTTTTGGAGGCCCTCAATTTTCTTGGTGAGAAACATCTGTAATATCTCCAGCTGCTGCAGGTGCCTGGTGAGGTACATGCAGAAGGGAGCATTGTACTGTTAATGGTCTTAGTGTCGAGTACAGAGGAGTTATAACATCCTTTGGTTTGGATGCAATGCCCTTACTTATGAGAGCGCCATGTAGTAGGCTTTCCTTACCATGTGGATGCATGGTGATCAAAGTTTCGGTTGCTGTCAACCTGTGTTCCCATATCTTAAACCACTGGGTTTGAGTTTAGGGAGGTGCTGTCAGTATGGTAATTTGCAGGGACTTCCTCTTTGCCATAGGGGATGGTAATGCACTTTTCCGCGTTTGTTTTAGTGCATTGCTTTGGCACCAGTCGTTTGTGTTAGCCCTTTTTGTAATATGTTAACATTGTTGGGGGACTCTGTGGCCAGTTTGCAATCATAAGCGAATTTGGTAAGCCACAGGCCATCTACTTTTGTCTGGACTTCTGAGAAATAGATTCCAAACAGTAGAGGGCCCAGCACAGATCCTTGTGGTACCTCACTGGTAACTGGTCTACTGGTAGAGGTAGATTATCCAGCTTTGTCAGTATGCATTCTGTCTGTGAGCCAGTTGGCTACCTATCTAGTGACGTATAGGTTAATCCCCAGCTGGGAGAGTTTCTCGATACCTGAATAGGGGGATTGTATTGAAACCTTTGGTCATATCATTGCAGGGGTTTCAGGACCTTTGCGAGAGTCTAGACAAAGGTAGGCTATGGGGAATGGTGTCAGATGCCTTTGAAAGGTCGAGGAGAAGGGTGGCTACAATATTTCCTGATAAGCAAGCTTGGTTGATGTTATTGAGGAAGGCTGGGCTGTGGTAGTACTGTGTCAGGGTCTGAAACCATGCTGTGTTGGAGTTAGTGTTGTCTAAGCGATAAGGTAATAGCTGCAGGTGGATACATTTTTTCAAGAATTTTGGAGATGGGGGAAAGAATTGCTATTTTGTGAAAGTTGGATATTTCTGCATTATTGCCCTCTTTGTGTAGAGGAATAATGAAGACTTGTTTCCAGAGGAGGGGTGCATAGGATTCTTGTATAGAACAATTGATTAGAATACATATGGGTAGAGCTATGCTGTCAGCAGCTAGCCCAAGGAAGTTAGATGGTAGGTTGTCAGGGGCATTGGTGCAAGGTTTTAGTTTTAGAAGTTTTCTTATAGTATTGATAGTGATTGGTTTGTAGGAAAAAGGTGGTTTATACTGAGGATAGAAGGAGAATTGTGGATAAGAGAATTGAGAGGAGGTAGTGTTATTGAAGGAAGAGGTGAGCTTGGCTATAGAGTCTATGAAGAAGGTGTTAAAATTGGAGGCTATGATAAGATCAGGGGAGCTGGGGTCTGGGCAGGGTTGTCTTTTTTTTTTTTGGCCGGGACTAAGGAGGGCTG